>NW_027267819.1:0-33864 GCF_963676685.1 Mytilus edulis
AAGACAACTTTCATGAAGTCCTACATTTAAAATAAAGAAGTTTGTTTATTACAATTAATGTAAACACTAGCAAAGTGTCTACGAAGGATTCATTCATTACAGGGTTACCTCAGGTAACCATAACAATAATAACAAAGATAACCCATCTAACTCAAGTTAACTGAGGTCACCTTTATTTTTATACATCACATAAACAATACAACTTTCATGAAGTCCGACATTTGAAATAAAGAAGTTTGTTTATTACAATTAATGTAAACAATAGCAAAGTATCTACAAAGAATTCATTCATTACAGGGTTACATCAGGTCACCCAATAATAACAACAAATACAACCAATATAACTCAAGTAAACTCAGGTATCACCTTTAAATATATATGCATCACATAAACAATACAACTTTCATGACGTTCTACATTTAAAATAAAGAAGTTTGTTTATTACAATTAATGTAAACACTAGCAAAGTGTCTACGAAGGATTCATTCATTACAGGGTTACCTCAGGTAACCATAACAATAACAACAAAGTTAACCCATCTAACTCAAGTTCACTGAGGTCACCTTTTAATATATATACATCACATAAACAATACAAATCTATGAAGTCTTACATTTCAAATTCAAAAATTGTGGAGTTACAATACAAAGGTATACACTAGCAAAGTATCTACTAAGAATTCTTTCATAGCAGGGCTACCTGAGGTAACCAATACAATAACAACAATACAACCTATTTAACTCAAGTTAATTCAAATCATCTTTACATATACATCATATAAACAATATAACTTTAATGAATTCCTACATTTAAAAAGAAGAAGTTGGTTTATTACACCATAAATGGATATACTAGCAAAGTATCTACTAAAAATTCTGTCATGACAGGGTTAACTCAGGTAACCCTTGAAATAGAAACAAGTATTATCCATTTTCAAGTTAACTTAAGTCGCCTTTCAGAAAAATCACATAAACAATACACATCTATGAAGTCCTACATTTAAAATAAAGAAATTGTCCGATAACAACATAAATGTTTACACTAGCACACTATCTCAAAAGCATTCTTCATATCATGGGTACCTGAGGTAACCCCAGACATAATTACAAATATAACCCACTTAACTGAAGTTAACTGAGGTCACCTTTACATGTGCATCACATAAACAATACAACTTTCATGAAGTCCTACATCTAAAATAAATAAGTTTGTCTATTACAATTAATGTAAACACTAGCAAAGTGTCTACGAAGGATTCATTCATTACAGGGTTACCTTAGGTAACCATAACAATAACAACAAAGATAACCCATCTAACTCAAGTTCACTGAGGTCACCTTTAAATATATATGCATCACATAAACAATACAAATCTATGAAGTCCTACATTTCAAATAAAAAAATTGTGGAATTACAATACAAATGTATACACTAGCAAAGTATCTACTAAGAATTCTTTCATAGCAGGGTTACCTGAGGTAACCAATACAATAACAACAAATACAACCTATTTAACTCAAGTGAATTCAGATCACCTTTACATATACATCACATAAAAATTATAACTTCATAACTTCAATGAATTTCTACATTAAAAACGAAGAAGTTGGTTTATTACACCATAAATGCATATACTAGCAAAGTATCTACTAAGTATTCTGTCATGACAGGGTTACCTCAGGTAACCCATAAAATAGCAACGAGTATTATCCATTCATATCAAGTTAACTTAAGTCGCCTTTCCGGTATATCACATAAACAATACACATCTATGAAGTCCTTCATTTAAAACAAAGAAATATAAATGTTTACAATAGCAAACTTTCTAAAAAGCATTCTTCATGTCATGGGTACCTGAGGTAACCCCAGACATAATTACAAATATAACCCACTTAACTGAAGTTAACTGAGTTCACCTTTACATGTACATCACATAAGCAATACAACTTTCATGAAGTACTACATTTGAAATAAAGAAGTTTGTTCATTACAATTAATGTAAACACTAGCAAAGTATCTACGAAGAATTCATTCATTACAGTGTTACCTGAGACAGGGTTACCTCAGGTAACCTAATAATAACAACAAATACAACCCTTTTAACTCAAGTTTACTCAGGTAACATATATCTATACATCGCATAAACAATACAAATCTATGAAGTCCTACATTTTAAATTAAGAAATTGTGTAATTACAACATCAATGCATATACCAGAAAAGTATGTACGAAGTATTCTTTCATAACAGGGTTACCTCAGGTAACCCCAAAAATAACAGTAAATATAATCAATTCAAATAAAGTTAACTTAAGTTGCCTTTCCTAAATATCATATAAACAATACACATCTATGAAGTTCAAATTTATAAAAAAAAGTAAATCGTTTATTACAACTTAAATGTATATTCTGGAAAACTATCTACAAAGTATTCTTACATGACAGGATAACCTCGGTTAACCATACCAATAACATCAAATAAAAAATACAAATCTATGAAGTCCTACATTTTTAAATTAAGAAATTGTGTGATTAAAATACAAATGTATACACTAGCATAGTATCTACTAATATTTTTTTCATAACAGGGTTACCTGAGGTAACCCAAGCAATAACAGCAATTACAACAAATTTAACTCAAGTTAATTCAGATCACCTTTACATTTACATCACATAAACAATATAACTTCAATGAATTCCTACATTGAAAATGAAGAAGTTGGTTTATTACACCATAAATACATAATCTAACAAAGTATCTACTAAGTATTCTGTCATGACAGAGTTACCTCAGGTAACCCATAAAATAGCTACAAGTATAATCCATTTTAATCGAGTTAAGACTGATCGCATTTTCTAAATATCGCGTAAGTAATTTACATCTGTGAAGTCCTACATGTAAAATAAAGAAATTGTTTGATTACAACATAAATGTTTACACTAGCAAACTATCTAATAAGCATTCTTTCATAACAGGGGTACCTGAGGTAACCCCAAATATAATTGCAAATATAACCCACTTAACTGAAGTTATTTGAGATCACCTTTACATATATATCTCATAAACAATATAACTTCAATGAATTTCTACATTCAAAATGAATAAGTTAGTTTATTACAATTAGTGTAAAGACTAGCAAAGTATCTTCGAAGTATTCATTCATGACAGGGTTACCTCAGGTAACCCCAATTATATCGACAAATACAATCCATTTAACTCAAGTGAACTCATGTAATATTTACATATAATCGCATAAACAATACAAATCTATGAAGTCCTACATTTTGAATTAAGAAATTGTGTAATTACAGCATAAATGCATATACCAGCAAAGTATCTACGAAGTATTCTTTCATAACAGGATTACCTCAGGTAACCCAAAAAATAACAACAAATATAATCGATTCAAATCAAATTAACATAAGGTTGCAGTCTTGTTATTGACTGCTTCATAGGCTTATATGCAAAACAGCTGATCTTAGAAAATAAATCATGTTCATATCATGTATGTACCAAAGTGAAATTGTGATTTAATTGAAAAAAGGGGGTCTTGCCACGAAGAATAAAACGTTACGCAATCGTGAAGTCAACTCATTTTTTTTCTACTGTCTGTTTGCTATTTTTACTAGAACTCACCACTTCAAGTAAACATGATATCCTTCCATTTTCCTGGAATGATATCCCAAAAAGATGCAAGATTTTTTAAAAAGTCTATATTTATGTTTCCATTCACCATAAACTTATAAACAAACAGAAAAAAAATGAGTTCAGAAAAAAATTCAGTCTACTAAATTATCTGTAAATCTCATTCTTGTCTATCTTTATGAATAACCTGACCATGCACAGTTGTACAGCGGTTCACTGAGGTAACCTGACCATGCACAAGAGTACAATGGTTCCCTGAGGTAACCTGACCATGCACAGTTGTACAATGGTTCCCTGAGGAAACCTACCATGCACAGTAGTACAATGGTTCCTGAAGTATTCTGACCAGGCACAGTAGTGCAATTGTTCCCTGAGGTAACCTGACCATGCACAGAAGTACAATGGTTCCCTGAAGTAATCTGACCATGTACAGTAGTACAATGGTTCCCTGGGTAAACCTGACTATGCACAGTAGTACAATGGTTCCCTGAGGTAACATGACAATGCACAGTAGTACAATGGTTCCCTGAGGTAACCTGGCCATGCACAGTAGTACAGTGGTTCCCTGAGGTAACATGACCATGTACAGTAGTGCAATGGTTCCCTGAGGAAACCTGACAATGCACAGTAGTACAATGTTTTCCTGAGGTTACCTGACCATGCATAGTTGTATAATGGTTCCCTAAGTAACCTAACAATGCACAGTATTACAATGGTTTCCTGGGGTAACTTAAACATGTACAGTAGTACAATTGTTCCCTGAGGTAACCTGACTATGCACAGTAGTACATTTTTTCCCTGAGGTAACCTGACTATGCACAGCAGTACTATGGTTCCCTGAGGTAAACTCACAATACACAACAGTACAATGGTTCCCTGAGGTACCATGACCATGTACAGTAGAACAATGATTCCCTAAGGTAACATAGCCATACACAGAAGTACAATGGTTCCCTGAGGTAACCTGACCATGAACAGTTGCACAGTGGTTCCCTGAGTAACCTGAACATGCACAGTAGTACAATGGTTTCCTGAGGTAACCTGACCATACACAGTAGTACAATGATTCCCTGAGGCAACTTACCATGCACAGTAGTACAATGGTTCCCTGAGGTAACCTGACCAGGCACAGTTGTACAATGGTTCCCTGAGGTAACCTGACCATGCACAGTAGTACAATGGTTCCCTAAAGTAACCTGACCATGTCAATAGTACAATGGTTCCCTGAGGGAACCTGACCATACACAGTAGTACAGTGGTTCCCTGAGGTAACCTGACCATGCACAGTAGTGCAATGGTTCCCTCGGTAACATGACCATTCATAGTTGTACAATGGTTCCCTGAGTAACCTAACAATGCACAGTATTACAATGGTTTCCTGGGGTAACTTAAACATGTACAGTAGTACAATTGTTCCCTGAGGTAACCTGACTATGCACAGTAGTACAATTTTTCCCTGAGGTAACCTGACTATGCACAGTAGTACTATGGTTCCCTGGGGTAAACTCACAATACACAACAGTACAATGGTTCCTTGAGGTACCATGACCATGTACAGTAGAACAATGATTCCCTAAAGTAACATAGCCATACACAGAAGTACAATGGTTCCCTGAGGTAACCTGACCATGAACAGTTGCACAGTGGTTCCCTGAGTAACCTGAACATGCACAGTAGTACAATGGTTTCCTGAGGTAACCTGACCATACACAGTAGTACAATGATTCCCTGAGGCAACTTACCATGCACAGTAGTACAATGGTTCCCTGAGGTAACCTGACCAGGCACAGTTGTACAATGGTTCCCTGAGGTAACCTGACCATGCACAGTAGTACAATGGTTCCCTAAAGTAACCTGACCATGTCAATAGTACAATGGTTCCCTGGGGAAACCTGACCATGCACAGTAGTACAAAGCTTCCCTGAGGTAACATGACAATGCACAGTAGTACAATGGTTCCCTGAGAGAACCTGACCATACACAGTAGTACAGTGGTTCCCTGAGGTAACCTGACCATGCACAGTAGTGCAATGGTTCCCTCGGTAACATGACCATGCACAGTAGTACAATGGATCCTTGAGGTAACCAGACCATGCACAGTAGAACAATGGTTCCTTGAAGTAACCCGATCATCATGCACAGTAGTACCATGGTTCCCTGAGGTAACCTTACCATGCCCAGTAGTACAGTGGTTCCCTGAGGTAAACTGGTCATGTATAGCAATTTACATATGACCTGAGGTAACCTTGTCATGTACAGTAATTTACAGATGACCTGAGGTAACCTGGTCATGTACAGTAATTTACAGATGACCTGAGGTAGCCTGTCCGTGAAAAAAAGAACATAGATGTTATCTGGACGGACTAAGCTGACGAAGGGAGTTATGAACATTCAATTGTGGTCACCTGAGGTTTGTAGAAAATTAGCGTTTTGCAAAGTTTATCTGTGGTAACATGCAGCTGGTACAATGACCATGAAGTTGTGACCTTAGGTAACCTCACCATATTCTAACATACAGGGGTATTCTGAGGTTACATATTTATATACAGTAGTTAAGAAATGACATTAGTTAACATGTGCACTTGACCATGTATAGAAATGCAGAAGTGCGCTGAGGAAAACTAAAAAAATAGTGTTTTGTAAAGTTTATACAAAATGTGGTACCGTATAGCGGGTTATTTTCGCGGGGTGTAAATTTTCGCGGATAGAACAAAATCGTCAAAATAAATTCCGCCAATTTAAAAATGTACATGCAAAGGTAATGCTAAAAATGTTGAATCCGCCAAAATAATAACCGCCAAAATTTTTCGTATACCCTTTTCAATGAAAATCGCGAAATTTTACACCCGCGAAAATAACCCGCTATACGGTAATACGAGTATGTGCAGTAATACAGAGTAACCTCACCATGTACAGCAATACAGAGGTAATATTAGGTAACTTCACAATGTTCAATCATACAGAGGTGACCTGAGGTAGCCTCACCAAATGAGCATTCATAGATATGATCTGAGATACAGGAAATACACAGTAATTTAGAGATGACCTAAGGTTATCTGACCATGTACAAAAGTCCACTGGAAATATCCAACATCTCTCAAATAAGATTGATTAAGACAATTAACATTCTAAAAAAGCAGTTATATACTGTATAACCTGTGCTTGTAACTACGTTACTTTCAAAGTAATGTCAAATGAAAAAACAAATAGATTACTGTTCGTACTGCAATGTTTCTCTTTTTTAATAATGGTGAATAAAATCATTTTAGTATGTACTGGCTGGTCATCATCGCGTATGATACGATTTTGATACTCATACACAGCTAATGAATATTATGCATGAATATAGATAAGATCAGCACGTGTAGCCATAGACTGAGAGTTGTAGATTTGTAGTGTAAATATATAGATGCCGTTTATAGAATACAAAATTAGATCAGAAACATAGTTATTAAAATAGAGAAAGGAAATGGTGAATATGTCACAGCGACAACCACCCGACCATAGAGCAGACAACAGTCGAAGGCAACCAATGCGTCTCCAATGTAGCGAGAATTCCCGCAGCTGTAGGTGTCCTTCAGCTGGCCCCTAAAAATATGCATAATAGTTCAGTGATAACAGACGTCATACTAAACTCCGAATTATACACAAGAAACTAAAATTTAAAATCATACAAGCCTAACAAAGGCCAGAGGCTCCTGACTTGGGACATCCGCAAAATTGCGGCGGGGTAAAACATGTTTATGAGATCTCAACCCTCCCCTTATACATCTAGCCAGTGTAGAAAAGTAAAAGCATAACAATACGCACATTATAATTCAGTTCAAGAGAAGTCCGAGTCTGATGTCAAAAGATGTAACAAAAGAAAATAAATAAAATGACAATAGTACATAATTAACAACAGACTACTAGCAGTTAACTTACATGCCAGCTCCAGACCTCAATTAAACTGATTGAAAGATTATGTGTTCATCATATGAATATCAGGCACAATCCCTCCCGTTAGAGGTTTAGTATCATACTATCATAAAATATATGAGAAGAACAAAACCCTTGTCATGCCAACAACTGTTTTTTTAGAAATAGATGTGTTTAGTTCCGATTCAGACTCTATCAGTGAACAAGTTGAGATATATAAACACCATAAGATGATGACAAGGGAACGTCACCATCTTCAAATGAATAATTAACAATAGGAAATGAAAAAACATCTCTCTTATCAACAATTTTTGTATTAATCTTCCCGTTTATGATATAGATATCAAGATCGAGGAAAGGGCAGTGGTCATTCTCGACTCCTAGGAGTCGAGATTAAGAATTGAACGATGGACACTAAGGGCGTGAATTTTTCTTGCTACCTGATTGGAAGATATCACGAGACGTGAATAATTAAAATTTATTGATTGGTTAGGACAATCCAAACCAAGTAAATGTCCTTCAATCCCGTAGAGTATCGGATTTGTCGTCTCTATTTTAGCAATAAGATTTTACACAGGTAACTTTTATCTATAAATAGACGAATCTTCTGGAGTAAACAACAACGTTAAACGATACTACAAGTCCATAACGTGTGATCTCACGTGTGTGGTAAAATTTGTTGATTGATGCACGTGGCTATTCTAGTAAATGATTTTAATCTACAAAGCGAGAGCTCTTTCCATTTTCATCAGCTAAGAGTCGAATTTAGCACTTTTTGAAAGGCTATCGCTTGTTGTTATCATTAGCTTTAATTAAAGTAAGTTCTACAGGATAAATTTCTTTATTATACATACGGAAGTCGTTATTATTGAGAGCCAATATATCATCCAAATATCTAAAAGTATTGTTAAATTTTTGTATCAAATATTGTTTTGATGGGTCTTTGCTAATTTAAGTCATAAATTGTAACTCATAACAATACAAAAACAGGTCCGCAATAATTGGTTCACAGTTAGTCCCCATTGGAATTCCAATAACTTGACGATATACGGAATCTCTAAAGCGAACAAAAATGTTATCAAATAAAAATTCAAGCACATAAATAGTATCAAAGCATGTCCAATTGACATAGTTCTTTTGTTTATTGCTACTAAAAAATGATCGCAAAGAGTTTGAACATATGTACTCGCATTCCGACTTTTTAAATGCCCAGTTAATTAGGGATGTGAATTTTTTCTTAATAAGAATATGAGGCAAAGTGGTATATAGAGTAGAAAAATCTAAACTTTGAATAGATTTAAAATCACCATTGTATGCATGCAATTTTTTGACACTCCAAAAGTAATTAATTCCACTATTTTCAAGGGCCTTATTTGAACAATTTATTATCAGGTTTTTTTATTGTACCAAGTGTACTAGTAAGTAAAACAGACAATTTAGTAGTTGAACAATGGACAGTGGCGGGTCCAGGGGTGTTCTGAGTATAGGCACCTTTCTTTTTTTTTTTTAGATCAATGCATTTGAATGGAAACATATAGTTGGAACCCCCTCCTTGTGTCCTGAATTGGGAACCCCCCTTTTTTAAATGGATGGATCCGCCACTGCCCCTCATGCAGTCGGACAAGATGGACTGATTTTCAATAACCTATCTATTAAATGTTATCATTTTCTACTTATGTTACTTTAAAAGAAGTAACCAAAATCAATATATGCGTAATCTGTCAATATGTAAGTGTCATATATTACCAAACACAATGATAGTCAAAGTTTCAACAGGACATTCACGAAACTTAGGCAGCAATCATTTCATTTTCAGGGGGGGGGGGGGGGGGGGCTATTGTTTTTTTTTTAAAGTTTGCTTCTAATTGTTCTGCCACTATATGTAATGCTAAAATTGAAATGAAAGAAAAAAATGTTTTCGACCTGTCTCCAAAAAATATTGTCTTTCGCCGAAGGAAAAAAATCCATAGCCCCCCCACCGAAAATCAAATGTTTGCTGCCTTAGGCATGTGTGGATAACTTTTATTCTTAAATAGTTTTTTTTTTTTGTAATTTATTTTTATTTCATCTGAAAATACACCAAGTATATATTGTGATACATAATTATATAATTAAATCATAATACATATAATGATATTAAATTTTTCAATAACAGTCAAAAATTAAAAAGTTAGTTATGCTAATTGTTCTAAATTTTCTACTGGATCATACACATCCTTTATCACTCTGGATTAGAATACCTGAATATGCTGATAAGGTTAATGATTGCATCAGCCCTCTCCCATAGCCACATGCATCACTGCCTATACAGTGATGTAAAACATGAGAGGTACCAGGAGAGGCCACCAGAGATCATTAACAGATAACATATTGGACAACATGTTGGACAGAGTCACATAATAAATGTCAACCTAAGTCAAGGGGAGATAATTCAAATACAATCAAACAAAAACTAGTATATCAATATATATATATAACAATAGCAATAAACATAGATAGTACTTTTAAGATGCACACAAATCACTGTCCAGTTGTGATGTGCATCAACATATTATTAATTCTACATGAACTATTATAAAGCCTTAAGTAAGTACATAAATAGAAAGATCTCTGAGACTCCTCAAATGTGAACTAAGTTTTTAATTAATTCCCATTTACTATCAAATTTCTCTCTTGCTCTAGGGGATCTGTAAAAGGAGGTAGATATTTTTTCTATTTGGTAGGAATTTTTAATCATAGCTATGACACCTTTAAGAGTCGGTAAGGAAGTATTAAAGCGACATGTATAAATATAATATTTAACCAGAATAGTGAATAAGTTTAGGGAAATATCCCAAGACTCTGACCCAAGAACAATATTTTCCACATTAAGAATTAAAGTTAAATTATTTTCAACTAGAAAAAGTGCTCCAATTTCTAACCACAAATTTCTAACTAGCATACATTCCCAGAAAAGGTGACTTATAATAGTTTCTTTAGTTTCATTACAGAAACTACATAAGTTAGTTTCTTTTAACCCGTATTTCTGCAATAATGCATTTGTAGCGAGAGTTCTATGTAAAATCTTAAACTGGAACATACTAAATTTGTTGTTTTTAGTGCAACAAAAGGGTAAACTATAAAAGAAATCCCAATTTTCTATATGAGTGCCTAGTTCCTTACACATTTTGTCTTCTTGTTTTGTAGGACGTTCTGTATACATTGACAAGAATTTTTTATAAAAGAACGGACATGACTTTTTATTGTTTTTTATAAATTCAAATTTATCGTTAGATATGTGAGTAATTTTCTCTGAAGTAGTGATTAAATTTTTCCAGTCTTTTGGTATCATATGCAGCAAAGAATGGTATTCCAAGAAATTAATATTAAGATTATATTTTTCGCAGAATTCTTTTAAAGTAAAAAAATTACTGTTTTCATCAAGTAAATCACCTATAAAGAAAACTCCTGATTCAACCCACCTCTGGTAAAAGACAGTTTTATTATTAATTTTCAAACTCTTGTTTAGCCATATGGATTGTTTCATGATCCCTTCAGCAGTGCCATTAGTGACAGTGTTTAGGATATTCCAGTTTAGTAAAATATCTTTCCAGAAATTATTAAAATTTGAAGAAATCTTTTGGATACCATCAGGGGTCATCAACCATATTTTGTCTGCTCCTAATCTGTTGTATTGATCTATTAACAATGTTTTCCATGGGGATATATTCAAGGGGTCTAAAAGTTTATTTATCCATGTCATCTTTAATGAATAACAAAAGGATCTTATATCTGGCATTTTCAACCCCCCATTTTCAAATTACCCTATCATAACTTTTCTTTTAATCTTGTCTGGTTTTCCTGACCACAAGAAACTAAAAAAAATATTTTGAATTTCTTTTATTTTATCATCCGGAGGATTTGGCAAAACTGTCAATGATTGAATTAGAATAGGTAGAGCTAGTGATTTAATGACAGTGATCTTTCCCATATATGTTAAATCTCTATAAACCCAGGAATTTAGCAGGCTCTGTATTTTTTTTTATTTTTTCTTCAAAATTTACAAGCGTTTTATTTTCACTGAAGAGATCAAATTTTATTCCTAAAAGTTTAAATTTTCCTGAATGATTCCAGTTCAAATTTCTTGTAGTTGTTAGTTTATCCCTTGAGTGAATCTTTGACCCAATCCATATGGCTTCTGTTTTATCAAAATTAGCCCTAAGTCCCGCACACTCAGAAAATTTTTCTAAAGTATATAAACATTTATCTAAAGATTTCTCATCCTCGTCTAATAAGAGACATGAGTCATCTGCATACTGGCTTAGTAGATACTCAGAATCATTTATTTTCATACCATTTATATCTGGGTTATTTTTAAGTGCAGCACTCATAAGCTCTAAAGATAATATAAAGAGATATGGAGATAGAGGATCACCTTGTCTAACACCCCGACCAATATTAAAAAATTGAGAGCAATGTCCATTATTTATAATACAGCTCTGAGATTCTGAATATAAGGTCTTGACCCATCTACAAAAAATAGGACCAAATCCTAGAAAAGACAAAGCCAAGTCTATAAATGACCACTCAAGAGTATCAAAAGCTTTCTCAAAGTCTAATAAAAGTAAAAGACCTGGTAGATTATCATCTTCTGCCTTTTCCATAATGTCAAAAATAAGCCTGGTACATTCTCCAATATACCTCCCCTTTATGAAACCTTGCTGTGTTTCACTAATTATATCCCAAAGAAAAGGTTTTATTCTATTTGCTAATGCAGCTGATGCAATTTTTGTATCAACATTTAATAAAGTGATAGGTCTCCAGTTTTTTAATTGAAATTTTGATTTACCCTCTTTTGGAATGCATGTTATTACATGTACTCCTTGTTTCTGACTAACCGAAAAAGATCCAGTTTCTAAGCTATAATTAAAAGATTTTATAATAAACTCATGGAGGTCTATCCAAAAAAATTTATAAAATTCTGTTGTAAATCAATCCATCCCTGGAGATTTACCATTTTTCATATTTTTCAATGTTTTTAAGCATTCATTAGTATTCAAATTACCCTCTGCCTGTAACCTCTGTTCATCAGAAAGTTTGCGGATAAAAGGATTATTTTCATCAAAAAATAGATTTTTATGTTCTTGATGAAGAATAGGATTTGTTGAGGAGTACAGTTTTTCATAAAATGATTTTTGTTCTTCTAAAATTTCAATTTGGTTAAAAATTTCTTCCCCATTATCATTATTTAATTTTGGAATAATCTTTTCATTATAATTTCTTTTTTCAAGATTACAAAAATAATTAGTGCATTTTTCACCTTCTGCTACCCATCTTGCCTTTGCTCTTGCCATAATACCTGTTACTATTTTCTCTCTTTGGTGAACAAGTTCATTTTCTAAAATTTTAATTTCTGAATTTAATAATTCTGAGGGGTCTATTTCATAATTTTCAAGTAATTTAGCTAGCTTGAGTTCTAAATCATTTTCAGTTTTTGTGTTTTTCTTTTTTATATAACTGGCATATGATATTGTTTTCCCTCTTATCATACATTTTAAGAGTTCCCAAAACATGTGTGGGTTTACTGATAATTCTGTTTCTAAGTCATTCCCAGGCAGAGAGTATTGATTTATAGTTTCCCTAATACAATTTTTTATTTCAGTTACATATATATACCATATCATGTAGTAAGCTATTATTAAACTTCCATGTGCCTTTACCTTTAATTTGATTGTAAAACTGTAAGGTAAGGTACACTGGAGAATGATCAGACCTGTAAAAAGTAAAAACACAAAAATACTGAACTCCGAGGAAAATTCAAAAAGGAAAATCAAAAATCAAAAGGCAAAATCAAAAGTCCAAACACATCAAACGAATGGATAACAACTGTCATATTCCTGACTTGGTACAGGCATTTTCTAATGTAGAAAATGGTGGATTGAACCTGGTTTTATAGCTAGCTAAACCTCTCACTTGTATGACAGTCGCATCAAATTCCATTACATTGTCAACGATGCATGAACAAAACAAACATACTCAAAGAGTAAAAATGTCAAAAATAACTTATATCCATGTCTACATTTTTTACAAATGGTTCAAGATCAGATGAAATCAAAAAGTAATCCAAACGGCTTTGCTTAAGCCCAGGACCACGCCATGTAAATCTTTTTGTATCTGGATTTAATGCTCGCCATATATCAACAAGGTCCAGGGACTCTATCATATCTAAAATTTTATCATGTGCTCTTATATTGTTTTTAGCACTATAATTTGAGGTGTCCTTATCAAAGTCTTGCACCACATTCCAGTCTCCAGCCATAATTATGGAGCTATTTTTTATACCAGATACTAGACCTTTTATATTTTCAAAAAAAGTTGGAGAGTCCCCATTGGGACCATATATTGCAACAAGAGAAAGTCGATAATCTTGAATGGTCATATCTAGAATGATAAAATTGCCTTCCTGATCCTTTTTTTCTTGGTGAATAGTAAATGTAAAACTATTTTTTATTAGAATTGCTACCCCTCTTGAGCGGCTGGAACCAGAGCTAAAGAATGCCTTATACCCCCACTCATGTGCCCACTGCTTTTCTTTTTCTTTAGTACAATGTGTATCTGTTAATATAATTATATCATATCTTTTCCTATATCTTGAAAAAATATCTCTTCTCTTCACCTCCTCTGACAGACCCCTACAGTTAAGAGAACCTATTTTCAAACTAGTCATTTATCAAACAGTTCAATAGGTGTGATATGTAACTCTATCCAACAGTCAAATATTTTAAGTAAACTATGATGGTATGTCATTCCTGATTTTTTAACATACTGACAAATAAAGAATATCATACATTTAGACATCTGTAAAAAATATATAAAGTAAATAAGATCACAATAAGCTTGGTAGCAATTCAGGGTTTTCAAAATAATAACTCCCCACCCTTTTGAATTTCCTCCCTTTTTACTCCCCACCCCCTTTCCGGGTCATTATAAATAGTAACCAAATTTGCAAGACCATGAATAAGTTGTTCAAATTCATTAAGTAATAGTTATGGTCCTGGTATAGTAAGAATTTTGATAACAGATCTGCAGGTAAATCATTTTCTCCTCATAAACTGTAGAAAACTATATTCTTTAATAGTTAGTTTAAATAATTGTATATACATTTATTTACACAAATCTCTATGTAACCAGTTTTTGACAACTATTATTATAAAAGTTTAAATCGCCATTCAAAAAGTGTTTTCTTTTTAATTATTTTAAGTCATTTACGTTTCACTAAATAAATATCTGTTCACGTTGCAATGATCACAAATAAACCAAATATTTGAATTTTTTTCGTGAATTATTTGTCGTAACTTATTGTAAAAAATTGTATGTGTTCCTGTTTTCTCCTATTTTTCGCACATATACTGTCAGTCGAAATAGAAAGTACAATGATGTATTTTTAGTTTGTTCTATTTTTAGATCATGTTATTACTACGCAAATGGGCACTATTGCCACGATTACCTGAGGGCACCGATTACCTCAGGGCATACAGCAGCGGACCTAGCTGCCATCTGCAAATGACAACTAGGTCTTCAAAACAACTGTTTACTTTCAGTTTCTGTTTTTTTTCTATGACTTTCGATGTAAAAACTAGAGACGTTCCGAAATTTTTTTCTGTTTACATTTATGTACATCGTTCACATCGTATACATCGCGATGTTGACAATATTGTGTCAACATCGTGTTTATGTTCCAGACCATATGAGTATTTGGACCGTACGCGTACGGTCCGGACCGTATACGTATACTCGTACGGTCCGACCATACGCGTACGGTCGGACCGTATGAGTATACGCGTACGGTCCAGTACGAGCTGACCATACATGTTATTTGATCTTATGGGTTAAATTGAAACAAGCATTTATCACAATCTTTATTTTTAGTTTAAAAAATTATTATTGATAATTTATTACAATGAGATAGATAAAATGAACAAACGAACAATTGAAATAAAGTAATAATTGTTTAATTTTATATCTGAATCCTATTTTGGTACTCTCGCCCAAGGTGACACAATTCAAGTAACGTAATATTTTTTACATTTTCATGTATGCAGTTCATACATCTTCCTTTGCATTTGCATTTTTTGGTAAAGTTGCTAAATATTCTAAAACAATTGACCTCCCACATTATGTTTACTTCCGATATCTTCAATTTCTGATCAGTGATCATTATTCAATTAATGTATAACTGATCGACATGCTTAATACAAGAGACTAACAGATTTAATTAGCGTAAATTTAAAAAAAAAGTTAAAATATTAAGTTTTTGTTTCAATTACAATTGAACTTTTTTAGATTAATTTGATAGTTAAGTTATGTTGAACCGCTATATGCATTTGTAACTAATAAACTTGACCAACTTTTTAATATTAGTCAGACCGTACGCGTACGGTCCGACCGTATGAGTATTTTGAAAAAGTACGCATACGGTCCAGACCGTACGCGTACGGTCCGAATACTCATACGGTCTGGAACATTTATATTGTATATATACATATATATATAAAGTCTATACCTTTCTGTTTACATCGTTCACATCGTATACATCGCGATGTTGACAATATTGTGTCAACAGCGTGTTTATATTGTAATATTGTGTCAACATCGTGTTTATATTGTATATATAGACGTGTCTACACCTTGCTGTTTACATCGTTCACATTGTATACATCGTAATGTTAACAATATAGTGTCTAAATCTTGTTGTTGTTGTATATATACATTTTTTTTCGTTCTTTTTTTTTTAAATAAGTTAACATGGTTGAGCAGTTAGTTATATAGTTAAAATGTTGTCCATTTTTCATGTCGGCGTCTTTTATTGTTAACTATGCCATATAAACTTTGCTCAATGTTAAAGGTCATCCGGTTATCTACAAAAATGTATAGATGTGCCAGTTAGTATGTATGTAACGTGACGGTACCCAAATTGCACCTATTTTGACAGTTTTTTCACCTACGTTTTTTTTATGATCAAGTAAAATATGTCCATACTGTGTTTTTTTGTAGCCCTATCCTTCTTCATTGTATAGGTACACTAATTTGATTTTTAATCCATATTGAGTCCATAAAAAATGGGTTTGAATGAGACCCCTCATGGGGGGGGGGGGGGGGTCCTAGTAATCACATAATCACCATTTTTTTGCCAATATAATCACATAATCATTAAATATTTGCTTATCTTTAGTAATCAAATAAACATAAACTAAAAATACAGTCCTAGGTAATCAAATAATCATGAAATATTTGGCTTAATAATCAAATAATCAATAAAAAAACGGCCAAGTAATCACATAATCAAAAACCCCATGAGGGCCCTCTTGAATCAACCTCCAAACTATCCAGGATTCTGTAATGAGGAGTACCCAAATTGCATCCATGCTTAAATTCACATCGTCAAAAGTCTAATAACCGAGCTTTTGTTTAATTTCTTCAAATATTTTGAACAATTGGATATTAATCCATGCTTACTCTTCATATTTTAAAAAATGGATGCTTATAAATATTGTTTTTGCTAATTTTAAAAAGATGACGTTTTGATGACGTCGTATGGTGACGTTTTCGAACATTTTGCTTTTTCAGTAAACAGTCCATCTGTTGTCCAGAATACTTTACATTGTCTATCTTCATTTGATATTATGCAGCTTACAGTTCCGTTCATTAAAAAGTCATTTGCACCGAGGGGAGTGGACACAACGCCTGCATAAATATTACTGTTTTATCATTTATATATGATGTTTAATATGTTCATTTTTCCATTGTGTATATTGTATTGTATTGTTTGTATATGCCTTCAACCCCCAGGGGTATAAATAAATGTGCATTTCATGAATAAATTAAATACTGTGAACGTTTTGTGTATATCTAAATACATGTATGTTTACCTATGTTGAAAGACGTGCATAGTATCAAATCAAAAAAATACAAATTGTTTAGTCTCTAGGAAATGTTGTAAGATTTCCGTTGTCATTTTTTCTAAATAGGTGCAATTTGGGTACTCGGTGCAATTTGGGTACCCTTACGTTACTGGAAATTTTACTTATTTGCAATCATACCACTTCTTTTTTCATAAATACCTTTCTGTTTAAATTGTTCACATAACAATGCTAACAATATTGTGTCAAAATCGTGTTTATATTTTATATTGAGTCTATGGTACGTATATAAACGTTAAACTAACTGCATATGTTTGCACCTGTCCTTAGTCAGGAATCTGTCGTTCAGTAGTTGTCGTTTGTTGAATTGTTCCTCCGTGTTTCTGGTTTCATGTTTTTTACATTAGACCATTGTTTTCCTGTTCAAATAGTTTTACACTAGTGTTTTTTTTTGTACCTTTCATAGCTTGCTACTCGATAAAAACTAAAACTCCGTATTAATGACAAACCTATAGGGGTTTACTTATAAATGATGTAACTTAAATAAGAAGTTGTCTTATTTGAACTTATACCGCATCTTCTTATATGTATACATCGCTATGTTAACGATGTCAACGATGTAAACAATATATAAGAGTTCAAACAATGTTAACGAAGTTGACTAGATATCGGTTTAATATTGTGTACATCGCGATGTTAACGATGTCAACGATGTAAACAATATATAAGAGTTCAAACAATGTCAACGATGTTCACACGACATCGTGTTAACCTTGTAAACATCACGATGTTAACGATGTCAACCATGTAAACAATATATAAAAGTTCAAACAAATGTCAACAATGTTGACACGACATCGTGTTTACATTGTATACATCGCAATGTTAACGATGTCAACAATGTAAACCTGAAACAATATATAAGGGATCAAACAATGTAAACGATGTTGACACGACATCGTGTTAACATTGTAAACATCGCGATGTTAACGATGTCAACGATGTAAACAATATATAAGAGTTCAAACACTGTCAACGATGTTGACACGACATCGTGTTTACATTGTATACATCGCAATGTTAACGATGTCAACGATGTAAACAATATATAAGGGTTCAAACAATGTAAACGATGTTGACACAACATCGTTTTAACATTGTATACATCGCGATGTCAACGATGTATACATTATATAAGGGTTCAAACAATGTAAACAATGTTGACACTATATCGTGTTAACATTGTAGATATCGCGATGTCGACACTATTGAATTTATAAATATCCTTCACTGGACATAAATGTATCCCCCTCCCCTTCCCCCTTCATCACAGTAAGAAAGGAAAGGGTAGGGTGGGGGAGTTTAAAAATAATGATGCCTGGTTACAGAATGAAAAACATATACATAGCAGAAGCATTATGTCAATGGATGTTTCATAGTCCAAATAATTATGACGTCTTGAAAGGCTATTATAATTTTTTTCTTTGACGCCTTACGTCGATGTAAGGCGTCAAAGAAAAAAATTATAATAGCCTTTCAAGACGTCATAATTATTTGGACTAGATGTTTCATTGCATTTGTTTGAGCCTGAGGATCTATCAAAAAAAGACGTACAAAAGTGAATTTAAAATTACCGTAGCTAAGATACGACTTTTGTGAAACGCTACTCGCTAGCCTGGAAAAAAAATTGTTGCTTGTGCATTTTAACAAATATCATAAAATAGAGATCTATGTCTTACCGACTTTATTGAATACCGTCCAAATTTTTCTTCAGTGTCGTCAAAGCACTGTACTACCCATTTGTTATGACGTCACATATAAATATGGGAAAACACCTTGTGACGTCTTTATGATTTCTGTATCTGTAAACGGAATTATCTCCTTCAAAGGAGCACTTCTTTTCAGAATCGATTAAAAGCTCAAGACTCAGATTATGTTTATAGGACTATATTAACAGAGACTTACGATAAACAGAACGTAAAAAAGAATACGTCTCGTGGGGTGCATGTTGGCTACAGTTGCTTTTCGTTTGCTAGAACTGAGGTAGGGCCTTCAACATAACTTTATTTCAAAAAATCCCAAACGGGTTAAAATGATCCAAACGTAATATAGATCTATATATAAACATATATACTACAGTATCACTTAGTTTGTAACTCCGACATTTGCGCCATCTGCAGGTAAGGTTTAATTGGAAAATTTAATATGTTTAGTGCTACATCGTGAATAAGATTTTTTTTTAAAGTATTCCTCCTGAGTATTGGGTAACTCATAAAACTGAGTTACTTAGGTTTAAAATTATATAGTGTTCACACGTTTGAGATTGTCAATTATAAATTAATTAGTAAAACGGTTTCCGTTAGTTTTCTAAGAATTCAATTTGGATTGTTCCATATTCGGGAAAAAAGGATGATACTATGGTAATAACACCCGATGCAGGACGTAACGGCCATACTGCCATGACGTCCATAGAGATGTTCGAAATGTAAAGCCCCGATCACAACTGATCGTACAATTTTTTGTCGTGGAAGATCGATAAAAAAGTTGTCGTGGCCCTCTCGTGCAAAAATCAAATGTCAAAAAAATATTTCGAGAGGTACGTCACATCAGCTACGACATGTCTACGATGTTTCCACGATGGGTAACCAAGTTACAAGTATCGACAGATTGTAGATCCATGAATGTGTATACGTATATAACATACTTAGTTTATATTATAATTGTTCAGCGAATTTTAACCAGGATGCCCCCGAAAAGACAAAGTAACAAAAGAAATGTGGTGGCAGTAAACGTGGGTGATATTGTTCAGACGGAGGACCCGATACCACAAGCTGAAACATATGACGATTCGGAAACTGCTGGAGACGACCCTGGTCATAATATCGTCACTGTGACGGGAGACGTGGAATAGTCCCGCCGGATTATATTTTTTTCTAAATAAAACGAAAATATGTTGCCCGACGAACGTACTACTGTCGTACGAAAGACAATCAATGTAGTGCGAGCATCGTACGAAATTTGATAATCTTGATCATATATATATAAAGTATATTTTAATGGTTGTGTGGCGTTCTAAATTAAATTATATGAATTATTGTAAATGTTTTTTCGTCTAATCTGAAACAGCTGGGATGTAAAATAGTTATCCCACTCGGCCATCGGGGTGATCTTACACTGACACACCGCGTCCTTGTGGGATAACTATTAATTACAATTAGTTTCATGCAAAGAACACTGGTTTTGAATTTGTTCTCATCTGCACATCGGTTTTAATTGCCTTTACATGAAAATTGTACGCGCCAGTTTAAACAACATGGTCACGTTATTTGTATGAACATTACATAGAATAGAATTCAAAAAAAATCTGTAAACTTTTGAATCAGTAAGGCGTAGACTTAAATCATTTTTTTTTAAATTTTTCTATTTTATTTTTGGGAAAGGGGGAGGGGGTGATAAATTGTTTAAATTTAAATCATTTTAAGAAGAAAATACATACTAAAGGCTCTAAAGAGCCTGTGTCGCTCACCTTGGTCTATGTGAATATTAAACAAAGGACGCAGATGGATTCATGACAAAATTGTGTTTTGGTGATGGTGATGTGTTTGTAAATCTTACTTTACTGAACATTCTTGCTGCTTACAATTATCTCTATCTATAATGAATTGGCCCAGTAGTTTCAGAGGAGAAGATTTTTGTAAAAGATAACTAAGATTTACGAAAAAATGGTTAAGAATTGACTATAAAGGGCAATAACTCCTACAGGGGTCAACTGACCATTTCAGTTATGTTGACTTATTTGTAAATCTTACTTTACTGAACATTATTGCTGTTTACAGTTTATCTCTATCTATAATACATATTCAAGATAATAACCAAAAACAGCAAAATTTCCTTAAAATTACCAATTCAGGGGCAGCAACCCAACAACAGGTTGTCTGATTCATCTGAAAATTTCAGGACAGATCGATCTTGACCTGATAAACACTTTTACTACATGTCAGATTTGCTCTAAATGCTTTGGTTGTTGAGTTATAAGCCAAAAACTGCATTTTACCCCTATGTTCTATTTTTAGCCATGGCGGCCATCTTGGTTGGTTGACCGGGTCACACTACACATTTTTTAAACTAGATATCCCAAAGATGATTGTGGCCAAGTTTGGATTAATTTGGCCCAGTAGTTTCAGAGGAGAAGATTTTTGTAAAAGATTACTAAGATTTAGGAAAAATGGTTAAAAATTGACTATAAAGGTCAATAACTCCTAAAGGGGTCAACTGACCATTTTGGTCATGTTGACTTATTTGTAAATCTTACTTTGCTGAACATTATTGCTGTTTACAGTTTATCTCTATCTATAATAATATTCATCATAATAGCCAAAAACAGCAAAAATTACCTAAAATTACCAGTTCAGGGGCAGCAACCCAATAACGGGTTGTCGGATTCATCTGAAAATTTGAGGGCAGATAGATCTTGACCTGATAAACAATTTTACCCCGTCAGATTTGCTCTAAATGCTTTGGTTTTTGAGTTATAAGCCAAAAACTGCATTTTATCCCTATGTTCTATTTTTAGCCATGTCGGCCATCTTGGTTGGTTGGCCGGGTCACGCCACACATTTTTTAAACTAGATACCCCAATGATGATTGTGCCCAAGTTTGGTTTAATTTAGCCCAGTGGTTTCAGAGGAGAAGATTTTTGTAAAAGTTAACGACGACGGACGACGACGGACGACGGACGCCAAGTGATGGGAAAAGCTCACTTGGCCCTTCGGGCCAGGTGAGCTAATAAACCGGGAGGGGAGTGAGAAAAATGTTTGGTTTCTTGAATATTAAGTGTGGGGATGGATTTTAAAACAAATTCCTGGATGTAATATTGAACAATTTTTTTTTTCTTTCTTTAAGTAATAAAAATATGGTTTGTCCCACGAAGATTAATGTACGATACCTTAAGTAAACCGTTCTATTGATTTGGAGACCTTTGAGAATTCTTAAAAGATGTCACGATAACGTTTGCTAATACAATAGGTGAACAAAGGCTTTTGAAAATGATTGATTTATTGTCGGTTGATAAACGTCCAGGGGCAAATTTTTCATGCATTTTCCGGACGAGAACAAATTGGCAATAAATACAATAGGTAGGCCCTGTAATTGAGGCCATTCGAGATTAAAATGATTACGTGTAAACCCCACACAGCCAAACGGATGGCTTACTTTGGCATGGGTTTTACGACAGATCGGAAAAAGATCTGAGTGACCATACTTCTATTCCGTAGTCACACAAGCGGTGATGTCGGAAATGAAAAGTCTGGGCTGGTATTAAATGTAAAAATAACCTTTTCCACGACATGCATCGGATTGAAATTAAAATGTTGTCCTACAAAATGCATGACTTTGCAGGAAAAAGGTGTGTACAAAAAGTGAAAATAATTATCGCGCTGAATAAATGAGCCGTACTAACAGCCTGTGTAAGAATGGATATTCTATCAGCAATAAATCCCCACCCCACTGAATATTAAATGGTCAACTAATGGACCTTAGTTCCTTACACAAACCTTTTTGATCTTTTAACAGCTTAGAGAAATAAACAAAAGTAATTATCTATCCAATTTGAATAAGCAGATATTTCTAAAATTCGCTAGGGGTTCCACAGAACCCTATGCTGTTTCTCACCTGGGATCATCTCATCTGCTGTCATTACAAAAGTACAATGTTGACTTAAACAAGTGAGTCTATTTATCAGTAGATACAGATTTTAAAAACAATGCAAACGTTTTCGATAAGCTGGGGTCACATATTCACGATTTTTACATGCCGTCTTTGACAGAACCATTCCCGATTAAAGTTTGTCAAAAGTCTGATCAAGATCCTTTGAATTGTGGCTGGAAATTTAAACTTTTATCAAAACTTGTAAAAATGTTCATTGAATCGTGACAACAATAAGATATTTTTCAGGAAGAGTCCATATTTAGCCGTTTCCAACCGAATTTGTCCCGATAATCTTGTTTTTATATTTTTCGCATGGTACAAATCGACCGAATCTCCCAACGGCGTCCCGATTCTACCGATGTGATCCAACAGGAATAAGACATTGATCAGACAGTGAACTGACGGTGACGGGAGATAACCGTTAGAAAACTGTCGCAATATGTGGGATGATCAGGTGATGTCGGAACGCAATCCTATCACAGTCTGCTGTACCGCATTCCATACGGCTTTGCCTGGACTCCGTCGTACGTATTGTGTTCTGTGATTGTCGGGACTCTGACGTGGGTATCATTGCCAAATGTCGTATTGATAACGGGACTATTTCGGAACGGTTTCGACAAAGACGGTTCGCATTCGGCAAGATGTGGATGCAATCTGGACTCAATCATCCAGCTTGACCGCTTGACCGACCTCTACAGACCATTCCCGATCAGTAGGAATCTGTTACGAACATATACGACTTCGTTAAGCCAGTGTTAGGAGATTCCAGATCAATGATGATAGTTATCCGACTTTTTAACTTTTCGTGTCTTAGTGCTATCTGATCTCAAACGGGAGCAATAATCGGCACTGTGTGAACGCCGCATTAGGTGCTATTTCTTGGTCTTGACAATAAGCCTCTGTCCAAGTTTCAAAACAATATATAAAGGTTAACAAATTTATCATGTAAAACAGAATTGTTACCAGACTGTCTATACATGTTAAATGTATAAAACTTAGTAGCTCTAAAAAACCAATAATGAGAAAATATATTTTCGAAGGCTTATTTCAAATCACTAAAACGTCTGCCAAATTTTCATGAAACTCTATGAAGGTGTGACAAAGTAATTGATGAATAACAAACCTTAACCCCAGACTGTTTGTGTTTGTTAACTGTAATAAATAAATAAGTAAATTTATCAGTAAAATACGCAAAAATTAAAATAACTATTTTTTTTTAACTTGGTTCTGGATACAGTCAGTCTTTTAGTCATAAACAAGCTTCTGTCCAAAGTAGTAGGTTCAGTTAGACCCCTTTTTGGCCCCAAAATATAGTAGTTTTACAAAATTGTTAAAATGTAAATTGTTAGTTATCATTGGAAAGTAGAATGCCTCTGCTACATAAAGATGGGCTATTTTTGACAAAACAATGCACATATATCTGGAACTAGCATCATTAACTCATGCTAAATTACTGAAATCTTCACAATTTTAGCATTTAAGTTAAATTTTTGACGGATTCCGTCTTAAATGAAAGTGGCTGGGTTTGTGTTCATTCTTAATATTGAAATGTTAGTTATATTTGATGATAATACATAACATATATAAAGGTTGAGGATGAACACGGATGCGGCCACTTTCATTTTTGACAAAACCATCTGAAAAGTGACATTTTTGGCATATTTGATATAATTTTCATATTTAAGCTTGAATCGGAGCGTTTTTAATGACTAAATCAGTAAAAATCTTTCACATAAACTTATTGATTCAACTGAAATAGACACTTATAATAAGTGTTTAAAAAGTGTCAAAAATCTTTCATCAGATGAACTTGAAATTTGAGGCCATAATCGGCCCTTACCGGACCTACTCCTTTCATCAATAAGAATGAAGGTTTGACAATGTTATTGATGACTGTAAAACTTTAACCTTAAACCTAATATTAATATTGACTGTAAAAAAACTCAATCCTTATATCAGTAAAGAACGGAAAATAGAAATAGATATTTTCAAACTTTTGCTCTGAATACTGTCTTTTGGTCATTATCAAAATTCTGTCCAGATTCCATAACTCTCCATGTAGGTTTGGCAAAGTAATTGGTGTTTAAACCATAGTCTGAACCTAAATGTTGAATCCGCCGACGCTATCATCGATGACGACGCCGACGACAGAATCTAGAATCGCTATGTTTCGGTTTTGAGAAATAAGCTCAACAAAAAGGTAAACACCTATTTATTCATTTATTGGAAACACGTCTTACACATCACGAGGTATTGTACATCCCAGTAACAGTATCTGTCGTTTGTAGACACTTTAAATTCACACTTGCAATGTATTTTGATATACTCAGTTATATGTAGATTAACATTATGTTTTAGATGACTGCAAGGATGGCATTTACAACATATTGAACGACATTATATTTCATACAGATTTTGATCCGAGCATCGTTGACCACCTTATTTCTAGTTGCGTTTTGAACATCGATGATGGAGAAGATATTATGCAAGCTAATACGAGAATTGAAAAGAATAGTATACTTTATGACATATTATTTGAAAGACCATACAATTCATTAGCGCCACTTCAGCAAGCATCAATAGACGTCAAAAACACAGAAATACAGTCGATATTGGAGAAAAACGGCTTTGTAGAACGGAAATAAATTTGCCACCTGTCAAACACTCAGATGGTAGGTAAAAAGTTTTACATTCAAGGCAAACTCAGTAAAATTTTTAATTTGTGCGATGTTTTTATTATTTTCTGCTTTTTCTGAAAGATCACCCATCAGGAAACTAACAAAAATTGAAAGCCAAAGATGTATAAATACTTTTATCCGAGGTGAGCTTTTTGAGCAAATTGGACACAAACAAAATATATCAAAATCCATCTAAGATCTACTTTGGCGGATGAAGTTGAGATTCTAGTTTCTGAAACCGCGCCGAAGTAAGTCCATTATTCATAGTTCTTTATTCAAAATTCAATAATGAATAATGAAATAGTTCACTATTCACTATTCAATGTTAAAAATAAATAATGAATAATGAAATAGTTTATGTTTCATTATTCAACTTGAAGCGGTGAATAGCGAAATAAAAAAACAAAAAAAATGACTGTGACACTATGATATTGCTATATCCCGTATTTCTAAATTCGTCATTTTGGTGATATCTAACAAATATTTAAATTGATATCAGAAAATAGAATAAAAACTCTTTAGATTGATAATTTTATTTATTTATTTAGTTTCGGAGGATAAACTAGATGGTTTTCCTAACTACTTTTAACAGAAATTCCTTGGTTCAATGTTTGGACGACCTGAATACCAGAACATATATATAGAAATTAAAATAATGTACGTCGTCTTTTTTTTTATTTTCACTGGAACTTTGTTATTTTTCATCCTGTGATTATAATAACAATAGTCGATTGTGCAGCAATGCCCATTAGAGGTGTTACGGAGGACCTAAATGCCAAAATACGCGTGAAAATTTAGAAATAGCCAATTTTGAATAATGAAATGGATATTTTGAATAATGGAATGGACTTCTCTGACCCTTCAACTCCTAATTATAGATATAAATAAAACCTCAGTCGAAAGCTTATTTAGAGAGAAACAAAAGGTATATAGGCAGGCTATATGTTCCGCAACGCATATTAGGGGAGTAACGAAGGACATAAATATCGAAATTAACATTAAAAAATAGCTTATTTTGAATAATGGAATGGCTGCTGCAACACGTCAACCCCTAATTTAGGAAATATTTATAAACCCAGATAGCGGAATAAACTGAGTATACACAATATGTGCCGCAATGACCTTTAGAGATGTTACGGAGGACCTAAATGCCAAATACGCGTGAAGAAATAGCCAATTTTGAATAATGAAATAGATATTTTGAATAATGGAATGCACTTTTGTGACCATTCAGCCTCTAATTACAGATATACCTTACACATCATTCGAAAGCTTATTAAGAGAGGAACAATAGGTGTATGGTCAATATGTTCCGCAACGCATATTAGAGGAGTTACGAAGGATCGAAATATTGAAATACGCGTGAAAAATAAGAAATAGCTTATTTTCAATAATGGAATGGACTGCTGCAACCCTTCAGCACCTATGTAAAGGAAAAATTTATACACCAAATCAAAGCTTATTGATTAAAAAATAAACTGAGAATAAACAATATGTGCCGCAATGACCATTACAGGGGTTACAGAGGACCTAAATTCTCCTCCGGTCTGAAAGGCTAGGTTTGGGTAACACTTGTAGAATCACACTGTCGTATTCGGAAACCACAATCGGTCTTGTACCATTACACCATACACGTTACACCTTAGCACCATACACCATTCCCCATTCTATCTACATGATCCAAAATTACCCATAATGCAATTAAATTACAAATATTAAGATTATTATTATTGTTTATGTTTACAATTCGAAAAATAAAATAAAAAGAACTTCATTTTCAACCAATGAAACGTCGTACACCATCATTCAAACAATTCCCGATCGCACGTTACACAAGCACACCATTCCTCAAACACCATTACACCATTCCCTTTACACCATACACCATAGCACCATACACCTTACACCATTGCACCATATACCATACACCATTACACCATACACGTTTTTTTGGGAAGTTTACACCATCCAAGGGCTGTAGTCATACTGAGCTGAAAATACTGCTGTGCTCTAGGTCCGAGGATGTTGTCTGTAGGTGGTGCAATGGGTAGTGGGTCGGCAAACTCGGGCGGTGGAGGAGGGAGGGCTTGTACTGTTGCAGGAAGGTCTGCGATCTTTTTGGTGATCTGTGAATCTGCCTCTCGCTGAGCCTCAACCACAGGCTTGAACACCTTGTAAAGGTCCCGGATAAGTCCAATCTTGTCGAGGCGATGCTGCATAATACTTGCTTGAATCTTCCGCTTGGTGTCTTGCAACTCCCTGGCAAGTGCCTCACGCCGCTTAGGGTCGATAACAATGATAAACTTCATTTATTTAATAGGATCGAATGCTGTTGAACGCCCCTAAGCGTTGGTGTTGACGCCCCTAATCGATGAATTGCACATGAAGGTATTACACAGCTGATATGGATCCCTTTTCTTCGAGTGTCATCGGTATGTGCACTGGTGGCCTCGAATCGTCTTGGCAGGGCATTGGGGTTAAGAAAATCGCTCGACCTTACCATAATGGCGGAGTTCCATGCGTTGAAATCACCTCCACCGCTATAGATAGGGCGAATGATCACGCAACCGCATTTTCAACGTTTGCTCCTCATATCGACTGGAACCCACTCAAACTTGCATTTACAGGGCAATTCGAACTTGCAGGACTGGAGTTCCTCTGTGTCCAGATATTCTGCATATTTCAGTTTCATTAAGAGATTTTCGAACTGATCCATTCTTAATAAACCATTAATAAACTTGTCTTGTCTTGTCTTTATCTTATACCTCATAGAACTCGTTTAATTTGCATCGATATTTCCATTTGCCTTTATGCTTGTAAAATTGATGGTTACAAATCCATAGGGCTTGGACTAGCAATGCCTACACAGAGCGTCAAACTGTTCCTTGATGAGATCGTTGCAGTGATCGCGTCGGATGTGGTCAAGATTCTTAGCGTCCTGTTGGAAATGGCAGGGGAGGTTGCCATTTTCCCGGATCGACTGGCGGGGCAGTGTGAAGTAGTTCTGGCACAGGTAGAAACAATCGACGTTGTTTTGGCGACTGCGTACGTAGTAGTCTTTACACGTATTCTGTTTGCTCAGCATCAAGTCGTCAAACATCATGAGGTTCTTCCGGCTGGGATCAAGTTCTCGGGGGTCTAGTACATCGCTTCCTTGCTCGAAGAAAAAAGTGTCGATACCACTCGGGTGTCGTGGTGGTGGTAAGGTGTTGACCACATCGATCAACGAGTAGAGTGACTTGCCCTTCCACGAGGTCTCGGATATCTACTTTAGAGAAGCTTTTACCCAGCGCTTGCTCCAACAGCTGGAAGATAGGTTGGTGAAGCGATTTTCCGAAGACGTACAATAGATTGTAGTCGTAGCCATCCATCTCGCAAGAATAGATTGTTCAGCAGCGTCGTCTTACCACAGTCCGACTTCCAATGATCAACCCTCTGATCGCCCGCTGCGGTAGGATTTAGTGATTACTCCTCGTGGGGGCGTTGGCACTAGGAAATGTCTTCAACGTTCATTTATTGAAATAAAATAACGATGATTTTCTGCGTGAAATTTTGTAGGAAGGCGGACACAGTTAACACCAACGAGGCAATGGCCAGCAGCGGGCGACGGAGAAAGGTTGGCAACTGCAAGGTGTGCGTTGCCAAGAAGTCTCAGTTTGTTGCTACAACTGGTACAGGGTTCATGAACAAACTAATCAACCGATTATCCATGGTTATGCATCTACCCGGACACAACTTCACGGGGCCTGGGACTAAACTTAGCAAGCGACTTCTCCCCGGTGGCACTTCGAAAGCTTGATCAAAACCCATTAATTGAGTTGACCAGGCTGCATATCACCACGATCTTTGTTATGCCCAACATTCAACCGCACGCAACTCCATCTGTGACGAAGCTATGCTAGCCTCGCTTAACACCATTCTCAACCCTACCACACGCGAACGCTTGGACTGCAGCATAGTCGGACCCATCATCGGTACCAAAGTTCAATTCGGTCTGGGTGTTAAACAAATGTTCGCTGGACCGATAAGATATCTGCGTAATTGCACAAACCAGTTCGTTTCAGAAACGCTGTGTAGCGGTGGGTGGTGTGGATGAGACCTGGGCGGCCGACCTCGTTGATATGAGTGCCTTCTCCAGGGACAACAAGGGAAATAAATTTATCCTGAGCATTATCGATTATCGGTTATCGATGTCTTCTCCAAATATGGCTGGCTGATACCACTCAAGAACAAGAAGGGGGTGACGGTGCGGGATGCCTTCCAAGCGGTGTGCCCAACAAGCTATGAACAAACAAAGGCACTGAGTTTTTTTTACAACAAGCATGTATATCAGTTGCTTAAAAAGCATGGTATCGAGCTCTACTCCACCGGGAACGAAGAGAAGTCGAGTATTGTCGAGCGTTGAAGCCGCACCATGGAAGAGAAAATGTTCAAATCCTTTTCAGCCAACTCCACGCGCACCTATATCGATGTCCTGGACGATCTTGTTCGCCAGTACAATACACTTAGCACCGCTATCAAGATGACCCCTGTCGCCGCAAGTCACAAGGAGCATGAAAACAAGATGTATTGGAACCTTTACGGTAGCATCCCTCCCATGAAACCACCCCGATTTCGTGCTGGCGAATAAGTCCGAATCACCAGGAAAAAAGGTACATTCGAAAAGGGATACACACCCCGCTGGACCGAGGAAGTATTCACCATTTCCCTAGTTTTTTCAGAGGTCCAGTGGGCAATCTTTTCTACGATCTTTTCATCCATCTCCTCAAGGGTTTAAATCAAGTCCGTGTCCGCGGTGAAATCTGGTTTCCCGACTGAAAGTATCCCTCGTTCTCATCATCCGCCTTACCTGTTAGATTAATCTTTAAAAAGGTACAGTGTGTGATCACATTGCTTTTGCCCCTTACAATGCCCAATCTTCTGTAAGTTCCACCCGTGATATCCGAGAAACCTCAAGGGATGTCTGCACATCCATGTCAATAATGGGTGTCATCTTCCAGGTAGTATATACATCTTTAAAGGCTTTCTTCGGCGAATGTACCTCAATTTTATCCCCAACGGCTTTCCTGTCTTCCAAAATCTTTTCCTGCACCTTCTTTAGCAGTCGATCTATCGACAGCCTGCTAACCCCTTTCAACCCAAGTTGTTTTGCCTGGGTGATAATCTCCTTCCTCGTGTGGGGTTTGGGACCACGCTGAATGTTTTGGTATTCAGATGTTCAGGTCGTCCATACATTGAACCAAGGAATTTCTGTTAACAGTAGTTAGGAAAACCATCTAGTTTATCCTCCGAAACTAAATAAATATATAAAATTATAAATCTAAAGAGTTTTTATTCTATTTTCTGATATTAATGTGAATATTTGTTAGATAACACCAAAATGACGAATTTAGAAATACGGGATATAGCTATAGTGTCACAGTCAAATTTTTTAATTTTTATTTCACTATTCACCGCTTCAAGTTGATTAATGAAACATAAACTATTGCATTATTCATTATTCATTTTTTAACATTGAATAGTGAATAGTGAACTATTTCATTATTCATTAATGAATTTTGAATAATTAACTATGAATAATGGACGTACTTCAGCGCGGTGTTTCTGAACTGTTTCTAAATATTTCAAAAGTAAATTTAATAACGGTTTGTTATAACTTGTGTAAGTACCGATTACTGACTACACACACACATACATGTACATAATATATAGACTGAATGAGAGAGATGTAAAATAGTTTTATCAAACACAAAAGGAATAAATCTTGATCTTCATACTATTTAACTTACACAATTATTTGTTTAGATTTAATAATCGCAATGTACAATTAGCTGCAAAAATTTCTTAAACAGCATCCGATTTGTACCTGGATGACTGCACGCTCCTAATGAAGCTATTTTGTTTAGTGAAATATTGCGTGAATGTAAAAAAAATAACTATTTTTATAACACTAATCAGCGTGTTAAAGTTACATTCATAGGCATTAATATTTACATATACACAATCAGGATAAAACTAAATTATAAACAAATATTCTGATTTGAGCGTTCCCGATGAAGGTAAATCCAGAAAAGCGTTTTGTTTTAATTTTTTAACACACTTAAAAAAGCAGCAGTTGTCATCTATTGAATATTTTTTGCGACAGTTCTGTATTTCACTGTTGAGTGCCCGTAAGGATTATGTAAAATTCAGAAATATTTAAGTACCTTAGCGATGTAATTTAGTACACATATTATATTCATAGGTAATAATATAATAAAAGAATAACCCAACATCTCAATGATTATAAAGAAGACAAAAACATTAAGATGTAGGAAATGTTAAGAGTTTTGTCGTTATGTTATTTTGATTTTTAAGGATTTGGAAGTCGACGTTTGTAATACATGAGGGTGTTTTTGATATTTAATTTTATTAGTTATCTTCATTTCTTCATTGCAGATATCAAGGATGATTCCGTTCATTTGCAAAAATGTTACAAAACTATAGTTGACGATCTTGATAGTATAGAACCCATAGATAAGCTTGTAGAGTTTGGTGTTTTGAGTTTTGAACACATGGAGGAAATAAAAGCCTGTCGTACACCACGAGAAAAAAATAGGAAACTTTTACGTACACTTATGTTCAAATTTAAAGACGGATACAAGAATTTTCTTAATTCACTAGAGGATGACTGTGTTCATGAAGATCTGGCTAAAAAAAATCATGCAAACAGAAGTAACAGAAAAGGATAGACATCTATTAAGAATAGGTAATTGTGTAATATTTGAAATAACATTTATGGAATTAAGATGCTGAACATTGTTTTCCATTTGCTTTTCTCTGTTTTGTATTGTTGCAAATGTCAATAAAACCGACAGGTTTGTGGTAAAGGAATTGCATATAAAGAGGTTTATTCCGAAACAATGGAATGTATAACGACTGTACTTTGTTTAAAATTATTTGACTATGTGTTCTACATTTGTGGTTTGCTTTTTCATTGATTGGTATAAACCATACGGTTTTTTCTTCTTTTTGTTGTTTCTGGCGAGAGACATACTCTTCCTAAATATTTACTATATGATTATCAAATACAAAATAATTCATTTACCATTTGCATGCTTTAATTAAAGGAATCTGTGCAAGAAAGAGAATACATAAAAACAAGCAAATCAAAGGTAAATATATTATTTCGTATGACACAATGAATTATAGATGCGACAGAACTTTTACCATTCAGAAATCCTTCATTCATCAGAATAAAACGTTTTTCACTTTCAGAGTAAAAATGCAGAAACATGTATTGTTCATACAATATAGCCCATAAGGAGGTGACGAAACACGAAGAAATAATTTAGTAAAGATGAATGGTGACAAGATTGTATTGTTGACACAACTCCATCATTCAGTTACGGACTTCATAATTAAGCGTTATTAACCCTCAGGGAACCCTAATTTGCAAGCTCCTTTTGGACTACTATGTGTGGTCACGTCCTGAACCTTTGTTGGTTTATATGTAAATATATTTCAGGTCATTTGATTATTATGATAATCGTGTTTGACACTCAAGGTACTTTTTTCGGTGTAAAGTTTCAATTTATATGTTGCAATACTCCAGCCAATATATGTGTATGGAGTTAATATGATTACGATTACGGTATCAATCCATCGGTAGCTTCCTTACATTTTTTATACTACAAAGATGAATATTTTTATTAATAAATGTATAATCTGACACAAAATTACTAAGGTATATTGTGTATGAATCTTAAACAATCATATCAAACAAAGCCTTATATCATTATTAACTTTAAAGTCAGACATAGGGTAAGTTAGGTAGGATATGATAGGTTTTATATAATTTAAAAATATTCTTTATTCATCTGATATCATAAAACGGCTGAAATTACTAATAATCAAATCTCCAGTTACTCCCCTTTTATCCTGAATTGTTCAATCTTTAGTTTTTGTGTAGTTCTTTGTGGATTGTTAAAAATGAACTATCAATCTTGTTACAAATAAAACTGTTTAAATATACAGCCG
>NW_027267820.1:0-18414 GCF_963676685.1 Mytilus edulis
ATTCTGTAGTGCAGTGGGGTATGGCACCATCAAGGATGGCTGCCGTTGCCATGGAAACGAAACAAATGTGAAAAAATCCTGTTTTTTGTTTTGATGAACTGTTTTGATATGTCTTAAACTCAGAAACATTATATTTTGATACAATGTAGGTGCCGGCCATATACAGGTGTTGGATGATTTTGGCACTCATTGGAACTACTATGTTGCCATGGAAACTACACCAAAAATTTCAAAAATATCAAAATGCTCCAAACTTCATAAAACTTCAAGGTAACGATGAGCAACATTGGAAGATGTGGAATTTGGCGTTGGAATTTCCAAAATATCTGTTGTTACCTTGGAAACAATGCAAAAAGGTCAAAACTTTGAATTTTCACAGAACATTTCCAGAACATCAATGTTAAATTTATTCTAGAGACATTAAATGGTATATGATTATGGAGGGCAAAAATTGCAGCGGGGGTTTGACTTTGGAATATTCAAAATGGCCGCCGGTTACCATGGGAACAGCAAAATTATGAAAAACTTCCAAATGCTTTAAATTTAATGAAACTTATAACAAAATGTTGCCTAGCTTATGTAGACTTAATTTTTGAGTTTCGAATTTTCAAAATGGCCGCCGTTGCCATGGAAACAGCAAAAAAAAATTGAATGGCTGCCGCTGGCCTGGCAATGGGTGAAAGGGGTGCCATCCGCTATTGCTTGCAATGGCAAATCTAGTTATGGCATCCCTAAACGGAGTTTGGGTGACATATTGTTATTCTACGTTTCTTTTTGTTTTTTTTATTTTTATTATTATTTTTCTTCCACACATTTTTGTCCAGTCTGGAACTCTCATGTGAATGGACTCAAGAAGATGGAACTATACCATAATGTTAACCACCAGATGAAGATTTGCTTTTTGGGGGGTTGGCACTTTCAAGATGGCTGCCGTTACCATGGAAACGGAACAAATGTGAAAAAAATCCAGTTTTTTGTTTTCGTGAATTATTTGGAAACTATATAACTCAGAATCATTATATTTTTATACAATGTAGGTGCCCCACTATATACAGGTGTTGGATGATTTTGGGCACTCATTGAAACTACTATGTTGCCATGGAAACTACTCCAAAAAATTCAAAAATCTCAAAATGTTCCAACTTAATGAAACTTCTCAGTTACGATGAGCAACATTGGAAGATGTGGAATTTGGCGTTGAATTTCCAAAATCGCTGTTGTTACCATGGAAACAATGCAAAAAGGTCAAAACTTTTGAATTTTCACAGAACATTCTAGAACATTAATGTTTAATTTATTCTAGAGACATTAAATGGTATATGATTGTGGAGGGAAAATATTGCAGCGGGGGTTTGACTTTGGCATATTCAAAATGGCCGCCCGTTACCATGGAAACAGCAAAAATACAAAAAAACTTCAAAATGCTTCAAATTTATTGAAACTTATAACAAATGTTGCTCAGCTAATGTAGACTTGACTTTTGATTTTGGAATTTCCAAAATGGCCGCCGTTACCATGGCTAACGCTCATCTGGCAATAGGGGAAGGGTGCCATCCGCTATTGCTTGCAATCGCAAATCTAGTTATTTTTATTTTTTCTTCCACGCTTTTTGTCCAGCCCATATCTTGACACTGTATTATCGAATGGTCATGGAACTATACCATAATGTTACCCAGCATATGAAGTTTTGCAAACAGGGTATGGCATCATCAAGATGGCTGCTGTTGCCATGGAAACTGATAAAATGTGAAAAAAAATGCAAATTCTAAATCTTTCATTATAAGACCTAACTGGATGAAACTTTATGGTAATGTTCCTTGGTATATCTAGATGTTGTTACAATATTAGGAAATTCCAAAATGGCCGCCATTGTCATGGAAATAGGGCGAACGTTTAACATTGGCCCTATGAGAAAACACATTGAAGCTGAATTTCCCTGCAACAATATAAGTATCGAAACCTTCTACAACTTCATAGATATGTAACGTGGCATGTTCCAAAGTGGCACCTGTCTTTGGAATTTTGGAAATGGTATCCGTTACCATGGAAATAGCAAAAATTTCAAAAAATTCAAAATGCTCCAAAATTGATGAAACTTTACAAGAATGTTAATAGACATCTGTAGATGAGCTCTTTGACTTGGGAATTTTCAAAATTGGCTTGCCGCCCACCTGGCAATGGGGGAAGGGTGCCATCCGCTATTGCTTGCAATGGCAAATCTAGTTATTATTATTATGTCACCCGATCGACAATGTCGGGTGACATATTGCTATTCCTCTGTTTCTTTTTCACTATTATTATTATTATTATTATTATTATTCTTCCACCTAATTTTGTCCGGCAGTTTTCTCAGAGCCAAAGGAACCAATCTGAATGATGGTGCACTATAACAAGGAACCCTGACTTGCCAGTTGCAGTGCAACTTTGGAACTAAAAAATGGCTGCCATCACCATGGAAACCGAAAAATAATGGAAAATTCCAGTTTTTGGTTTTGATGAATTATTTGGAAATGCTTTAACTTAGAATCATTATATTTTTGATACAATGTAGGTGCCGGGCATATACTGGTTTTGGGATGATTTTGGCAATCATTGGAACTGCTATGTTGCCATGGATACTACACCAAAAAATTTCCAAAATATGGAAATGCTCCAAATTTAATGAAACTTCACAGTAACGGATGAGGCAACAATGGTACATGTGGAATTTGGGGTTGGAATTTCCAAAATGTCTGCCGTTTCCATGGAAACAATGCAAATATGGTAAAAAATGGTCCAAAAACACTAAAAGTGGCATTTACTTTCTTAAAAGGGTAGGTCAAATCCATTGAAACTCTGATGGTATGTTCCCTCCCATGTACCAATGTGGTATCTGCCATTAGAAATTTGGAATGGTCTGTGTAACCATAGAAACCAGCCAAAATGTCAAAAATTTCTAAAATTTCAAAATGCTCAAAAAGTAATGAAACTTGCTATGATTGTTGACTGTCAAGTCTGCATGAGACTTTGAAGTTGGAATTTCCAAAATGGCTACCGTTGCCATGGAAACTGGAAAAATGTCAAATATTTTCGAAATGCTCCAAACTTGGAATGGTCTGTGTAACCATAGAAACCAGCCAAAATGTCAAAAATTTCTAAAATTTCAAAATGCTCAAAAAGTAATGAAACTTGCTATGATTGTTGACTGTCAAGTCTGCATGAGACTTTTGAAGTTGGAATTTCCAAAATGGCTACCGTTGCCATGGGAAACTGGAAAAATGTCAAATATTTTCGAAATGCTCCAAACTTGATGAAACTTAATAGTATTGTAAACTGGCATGTATAGATGAGACTTTTGACTTAGAACATTTTCAAAATGGCTGCCGTTGCCATGGAAACAGCAAAAATGTGAAATTTTCGAAAATGCTCTGAATGTACTGAAAATTTACAGAAAGATGTATTGCCATGCAAATTTGTGCATTCACTGTTAAAAGTTTTTGAAATGGCTGCCGCTTATTGGCAATGGGGGGGAAGGGTGACATCCGCTATTGCTTGCAATGGCAATTCTAGTTATGGCACCCCTCAACGGAGTTGGGGGTGACATATTGTTATTCTACGTTTCTTTTTTTTCTTATTATGGCACCCTCAACGGAGTTGGGGTGGACATATTGTTATTGTTCGTTTCTTTTTTTCATATTATTATTATTATTTTTATTCTTCCACACTTTTTTGTCCATTCTATTTCTCGGAATTGGCTTGAACAATATTGATGGAACTATACCATAATGTAGACCACCACATTCTGTAGTGCAGTGGGGTATGGCACCATCAAGATGGCTGCCGTTGCCATGGAAACGAAACAAATGTGAAAAAATCCTGTTTTTGTTTTGATGAACTGTTTTGATATGCTTAAACTCAGAAACATTATATTTTGATACAATGTAGGTGCCGGCCATATACAGGTGTTGGGATGATTTTGGCACTCATTGGAACTACTATGTTGCCATGGAAACTACACCAAAAATTTCAAAAATATCAAAATGCTCCAAACTTCATAAAACTTCAAGGTAACGATGAGCAACATTGGAAGATGTGGAATTTGGCGTTGGAATTTCCAAAATATCTGTTGTTACCTTGGAAACAATGCAAAAAGGTCAAAACTTTGAATTTTCACAGAACATTCCAGAACATCAATGTTAAATTTTATTCTAGAGACATTAAATGGTATATGATTATGGAGGGCAAAAATTGCAGCGGGGGGTTTTGACTTTGGAATATTCAAAATGGCCGCCGTTACCATGGGAACAGCAAAATTATGAAAAACTTCCAAATGCTTTAAATTTAATGAAACTTATAACAAATGTTGCCTAGCTTATGTAGACTTAATTTTTGAGTTTCGAATTTTCAAAATGGCCGCCGTTGCCATGGAAACAGCAAAAAAAAATTTGAATGGCTGCCGCTGGCCTGGCAATGGGGAAAGGGTGCCATCCGCTATTGCTTGCAATGGCAAATCTAGTTATGGCACCCTAAACGGAGTTTGGGTGACATATTGTTATTCTACGTTTCTTTTTGTTTTTTTTTATTTTTATTATTATTTTTCTTCCACACATTTTTGTCCAGTCTGGAACTCTCATGTGAATGGACTCAAGAAGATGGATACTATACCATAATGTTAACCACCAGATGAAGATTTGCTTTTTGGGGTTGGCACTTTCAAGATGGCTGCCGTTACCATGGAAACGGAACAAATGTGAAAAAATCCAGTTTTTTGTTTTCGTGAATTATTTGGAAACTATATAACTCAGAATCATTATATTTTTATACAATGTAGGTGCCCACTATATACAGGTGTTGGATGATTTTGGCACTCATTGAAACTACTATGTTGCCATGGAAACTACTCCAAAAAATTCAAAAATCTCAAAATGTTCCAAACTTAATGAAACTTCTCAGTTACGATGAGCAACATTGGAAGATGTGGAATTTGGCGTTGGAATTTCCAAAATCGCTGTTGTTACCATGGAAACAATGCAAAAAGGTCAAAACTTTGAATTTTCACAGAACATTCTAGAACATTAATGTTTAATTTATTCTAGAGACATTAAATGGTATATGATTGTGGAGGGAAAATATTGCAGCGGGGGTTTGACTTTGGCATATTCAAAATGGCCGCCGTTACCATGGAAACAGCAAAAATACAAAAAAACTTCAAAATGCTTCAAATTTATTGAAACTTATAACAAATGTTGCTCAGCTAATGTAGACTTGACTTTTGATTTTGGAATTTCCAAAATGGCCGCCGTTACCATGGCTAACGCTCATCTGGCAATAGGGGAAGGGTGCCATCCGCTATTGCTTGCAATCGCAAATCTAGTTATTTTTATTATTCTTCCACACATTTTGTCCATCGTGTTTCTAAGAATTGAGTGATCCAATATTGTTGGAACTATAACATAATGAGGACCCCCATTTGAAGTTGTGCACCTTGCTATGGAATGGTAAAAGATGGCCGCCGTTTCCATGGAAACAGCACAAATGCGAAAAAAATCAAAGTGGTCCAAACTGGAAGAAACTCCACAGGAATGTTAACTGGCATCTCCTGATTTCCAGTTTGACTTTGGAATTTTCAAAATGGCTGCCGTTACCATGGAAACAGCTAAAATATCAAAAATTCTAACTCTTTCGTTATAAGATCCAGCTGGATGAAACTTTATGAAAATGTTCTCCAGTATGCCAAGATGTCAAGACAATATTTGGATAGTTCAAAATGGCCGCCGTTGTCATGGAAACTGGGGCCCAGTTTTGCATTGACCCTATGGAAAAATGCATAAAATCAGCATTTTCTCAGAGAGTAGTGCACCAAAGTCAATGAAACTGTATTGATATATAACATGACATGTGGCAATGAGACGTACGCTTTTAGAATTTTGGAATTATCTACTGTAACCATGGTTGCAGCACAAATGTTCAAAATTTCCAAAAAAAATTAAGTGCTGCAAACTGGATGAAACGTTACAAGAATAGTGACTGACATGTGCAGAGTTGCATTTTGAAGTTGGAATTTCCAAAATGGCCGCCGTAACCATGGAAACAGCAAAATTGTCCAAAATTTCAAAATGCTTCAAACTTAATGAAATTTTGCAAAAATGATAACTTGCAAGGGTAGATGCTTTCTTTGACTTTGGAATTTCCAAAAATGGCTGCCGCTCGCCTGGCAATGGGGGACGAGGGTGCCATCCGTTATTGCTAGCAATTACAAATCTAGTTATTATTATTATTCTTCCACCTAATTTTGTCCGGCAGTTTTCTCAGAGCCAAAGGAACCAATCTGAATGATGGTGCACTATAACAAGGAACCCTGACTTTCCAGTTGCAGTGCAACTTTGGAACTAAAAAATGGCTGCCATCACCATGGAAACCGAAAAATAATGTAAAATTCCAGTTTTTGGTTTTGATTAATTATTTGGAAATGCTTTAACTTAGAATCATTATATTTTGATACAATGTAGGTGCCGGGCATATACTGGTTTTGGATGATTTTGGCAATCATTGGAACTGCTATGTTGCCATGGATACTACACCAAAAATTAAAAAAATATGGAAATGCTCCAAATTTTATAAAACTTCACAATAATGATGAGCAACATTGGTAGAGGTGGAATTTGGTGTTGCAATTTCGAAAATGTCTGCCGTTACCATGGAAACAATGCAAAACAGGTCAAAATGGTCCAAAAACCTTTAAGTGGCATTTACTTTCTTAAAATGGTAGGTCAAATTGATTGAAACTTTGATGGTATGGTCCCTCCCATGTACCAATGTGGTATATGCCTTTCAATTTTGGGAACGGTCTCTGTTACCATAGGAACCATCCCAAATGTCAAAAATTTCAAAAATTTCAAAATGCTCCAAAATTGATGAAACTTAATATGGTTGTACACTGACAAGTCTGAATGAGACTTTTGAAGTTGGAATTTCCAAAATGGCCACCGTTGCCATGGAAACTGCAGAAATGTCAAACATTTTCAAAATGCTCCAAACTTAATGAAACTTAATATTATTGTTAACTGGCATGTATAGATGAGACTTTTGACTTTGGAATTTTCAAAATGGCTGCCGTTGCCATGGAAACAGCAAAAATGTGAAATTTTCTAAAATGCTCTCGATGTACTGAAAATTTACAGAAAGATGTACTGCAATGCATATATATATGTGCATTCACTGTTAAACAATTTTGAAATGGCTGCCGCTTAGTGGCCATTGGGGGAAGGGTGACATCCGCTATTGCTTGCAATGGCAATTCTAGTTATGGCACCCTCAACGGAGTTGGGGTGACATATTGTTATTGTTCGTTTCTTTTTTTATGTCACCCGATCGACAATGTCGGGTGACATATTGCTTTTCCTCTGTTTCTTTTTCTGTATTATTATTATTATTCTTCCACCTATTTTGTCCGGCAGTTTTCTCGGAGCCAATGGAACCAATCTTAATGATAGTTGACTATAATGAGGAACTCAAAATTTCGGAGTGCTGTAGGTCTTGAGACTATAAAAAATGGCTGCCGTTACCATGGAAACGGAACAATTGTAAAAAATTCCAGTTTTTGGTTTCAATGAATTATTTGGAGTTGCTTTCACTTACAATCATTATATTTTGATACAATGTAAGTGCAGGGCATATACTGGTTTTGGATGATTTTGGCAATCATTGGAACTATCATCATGATCATGTTGCCATGGAAACTACACCAAAAATTTCCAAAATATCAAAATGCTCCAAATTTAATAAAACTCCACAGTAATGATGAGCAACATTGGTAGATGTCAAATTTGGTGTTGGAATTTCAAAAATGTCAGCCGTTACCATGGAAACAAGTCAAAAATGGTCAAAATGCTTCAAAAACCTTAAAGTGGCATTTACTTTCTTAAAATGGTAGGTCAAATCCATTGAAACTTTGATGGTATGTTCCCTCCCATGTACCAATGTGGTATCTGCCATTAGAAATTTGGAATGGTATCTGTTACCATAGAAACCAACCAAAATGTCAAAAATTTCAAAAATTTCAAAATGCTCCAAAATTGATGAAACTTGATATACTTGTTCACTATCAAGTCTGCATGAGACTTTTGAAGTTGGAATTTCCAAGATGGCAAATGTTGCCATGGAAACTGAAGAAATGTCAAATATTTTCAAAATGCTCCAAACTTAATGAAACTTAATATTATTCTTAACTGGCATATATAGATCAGACTTTTGACTTGGGAATTTTCAAAATGGCTGCCATTGCCATGGAAACAGAAGAAATGTGAAAGTTTTGACAATGCTCAAAATGTACTGAAAATTTACAGAAAGATATATCGCAATGTGTTGATCTGCATTCACTGTTAAATTGTTTTCAAATAGCTGGTGCTTAGTGGCAATAGGGGAAGGGTGACATCCGCTATTGCTTGCAATGGCAATTCTAGTTTCTTATTATTTTTATGGCACCCTCAACGGAGTTGGGGTGACATATTGTTATTCTACGTTTCTTTTTTTTCTTTTTATTATTATTTTTATTCTTCCACACATTTTGTCCACGCTATTTCTCGTAATTGGCCAGACCCATGTTGAAGGAACTATACCATAATATGAACCGCCATGTTAAGATGTGCAATAGACATTAGAATGGTAAAAAATGGCTGCCGTTACCATGGAAACTGCAAAAATGTGAAAAAATTTCAAAATTTTAAATCTTTTGTTATAAGAGCCAGCCTAATGAAACTTTGTGCAAATGTTGCCAGTGGTGCCCTGAGGTACCACCAGTACTTAGCTTCTGCAAAATCTCTACCGTTGCCATGGAAACTGGACAAAAGTTTAGCACTGACCCTATGGGAAAATGCATTTAAGCTGCATTTTCTTTTAACATATAACAACAATTCCACGGAAATCGTAATTAGGAGTATGTGCATATGGTCACATGCAATGCTGTACTGCTAACATGTACTAGAATATTCTAGAATAAAAAATATGTAATTTATTTAATGTGCTTTATAGAGAAAATCGCCACCGAGAGAACGAAAAACACTCAGAGTACAAATTACTGACATTTCTGCACTTGCGTTAAAGTACATATCCGTGAATGACACACCTGCTAAAATTTACACATTAGCTGAAATCAATCGATAAACATGTAATTAAATTGTACACGATAAGTTACATGTATTGTATGATACGCGAGCTATTGAAGAATAAATTGAACAGTTAATACGCCGCTCCGTCAATATATACACATGTTGTCTGTCCAAGGTCCCCTCTAAAAAGAATATTAATATGCTAAGTCCACGATAATATACTTGAGTATCACGTGACACCACCTTCCTACTCGCGCGCGTGTCTAATTTTAGATTTAAAAGGATTCCCAAACTATGTATAGAACTGAAACGTAGTCTACGGAAAAGAAAAAAAAAGGGGGGGGGGGGTGGGGGTTAACAAATGCTGATTCTGTCATGTATAATAGAGATATGTCATTTGACTTTTGTACACTCATAAGTGTTGATGCTACTGTGACAATGTGCAGTACGGGGTGCCATCCTCAGCTATTGCTAGCAATAGCAAATCTAGTGTTAAAATAACTCAGTCGCAATTCATTTTTTTTCGGATGTAAGAGTTGTTCTCAATACTACATGTAAAATTGTGCGTGAGATATTTGTCACTGAACAGCACGAAACATATAGACAATGAAAAAAAACATGCAAAATATGTCATTTTCGGCTATAGAAAGTATTGATCAATCAACCAAATCATGATCAGAGTGATCAAATCATGATCACATTGATTAAATCATGATTAGAGATCGATCAATCAATCAAGTGATCATATCAAACAAGTAATCAATCAAGTGCAGAATCCGAAATAAACGTCCGGTCGCTATTTTTACAAACTGTCAATCATTCGATAAATCAATCAATCAAACGATCAGATCATGATCAGAGTGATCAAATCATGATCACATTGATCAAATCATGATTAAAGATCGATCAATCAATCAAGTGTTGATATCAATCAAGTGCAGAATCCGAAATAAACGTCCCATCGCTATTTTTACGAACTGTCTTTCATTCGATCAATCAATCAATCAAACGATCGATCAATTGATTGATTGATCAATCATGATCACAAACCTTCAATCAACCAATACACGTATCTTTTCCGTTGAATTCATGAAAGAAAAAACCTTTAATTCGCTTCGCGTATCATTATGGCACCCTCAACGGAGTTGGGGTGACATATTGTTATTCTACGTTTCTTTTTTTTCTTTTTATTATTATTTTTATTCTTCCACACATTTTGTCCACGCTATTTCTCGTAATTGGCCAGACCCATGTTGAAGGAACTATACCATAATATGAACCGCCATGTTAAGATGTGCAATAGACATTAGAATGGTAAAAAATGGCTGCCGTTACCATGGAAACTGCAAAAATGTGAAAAAATTTCAAAATTTTAAATCTTTTGTTATAAGAGCCAGCCTAATGAAACTTTGTGCAAATGTTGCCAGTGGTGCCCTGAGGTACCACCAGTACTTAGCTTCTGCAAAATCTCTACCGTTGCCATGGAAACTGGACAAAAGTTTAGCACTGACCCTATGGGAAAATGCATTTAAGCTGCATTTTCTTTTAACATATAACAACAATTCCACGGAAATCGTAATTAGGAGTATGTGCATATGGTCACATGCAATGCTGTACTGCTAACATGTACTAGAATATTCTAGAATAAAAAATATGTAATTTATTTAATGTGCTTTATAGAGAAAATCGCCACCGAGAGAACGAAAAACACTCAGAGTACAAATTACTGACATTTCTGCACTTGCGTTAAAGTACATATCCGTGAATGACACACCTGCTAAAATTTACACATTAGCTGAAATCAATCGATAAACATGTAATTAAATTGTACACGATAAGTTACATGTATTGTATGATACGCGAGCTATTGAAGAATAAATTGAACAGTTAATACGCCGCTCCGTCAATATATACACATGTTGTCTGTCCAAGGTCCCCTCTAAAAAGAATATTAATATGCTAAGTCCACGATAATATACTTGAGTATCACGTGACACCACCTTCCTACTCGCGCGCGTGTCTAATTTTAGATTTAAAAGGATTCCCAAACTATGTATAGAACTGAAACGTAGTCTACGGAAAAGAAAAAAAAAGGGGGGGGGGGGGGTGGGGGTTAACAAATGCTGATTCTGTCATGTATAATAGAGATATGTCATTTGACTTTTGTACACTCATAAGTGTTGATGCTACTGTGACAATGTGCAGTACGGGGTGCCATCCTCAGCTATTGCTAGCAATAGCAAATCTAGTGTTAAAATAACTCAGTCGCAATTCATTTTTTTTCGGATGTAAGAGTTGTTCTCAATACTACATGTAAAATTGTGCGTGAGATATTTGTCACTGAACAGCACGAAACATATAGACAATGAAAAAAAACATGCAAAATATGTCATTTTCGGCTATAGAAAGTATTGATCAATCAACCAAATCATGATCAGAGTGATCAAATCATGATCACATTGATTAAATCATGATTAGAGATCGATCAATCAATCAAGTGATCATATCAAACAAGTAATCAATCAAGTGCAGAATCCGAAATAAACGTCCGGTCGCTATTTTTACAAACTGTCAATCATTCGATAAATCAATCAATCAAACGATCAGATCATGATCAGAGTGATCAAATCATGATCACATTGATCAAATCATGATTAAAGATCGATCAATCAATCAAGTGTTGATATCAATCAAGTGCAGAATCCGAAATAAACGTCCCATCGCTATTTTTACGAACTGTCTTTCATTCGATCAATCAATCAATCAAACGATCGATCAATTGATTGATTGATCAATCATGATCACAAACCTTCAATCAACCAATACACGTATCTTTTCCGTTGAATTCATGAAAGAAAAAACCTTTAATTCGCTTCGCGTATCATTATGGCACCCTCAACGGAGTTGGGGTGACATATTGTTATTCTACGTTTCTTTTTTTTCTTTTTATTATTATTTTTATTCTTCCACACATTTTGTCCACGCTATTTCTCGTAATTGGCCAGACCCATGTTGAAGGAACTATACCATAATATGAACCGCCATGTTAAGATGTGCAATAGACATTAGAATGGTAAAAAATGGCTGCCGTTACCATGGAAACTGCAAAAATGTGAAAAAATTTCAAAATTTTAAATCTTTTGTTATAAGAGCCAGCCTAATGAAACTTTGTGCAAATGTTGCCAGTGGTGCCCTGAGGTACCACCAGTACTTAGCTTCTGCAAAATCTCTACCGTTGCCATGGAAACTGGACAAAAGTTTAGCACTGACCCTATGGGAAAATGCATTTAAGCTGCATTTTCTTTTAACATATAACAACAATTCCACGGAAATCGTAATTAGGAGTATGTGCATATGGTCACATGCAATGCTGTACTGCTAACATGTACTAGAATATTCTAGAATAAAAAATATGTAATTTATTTAATGTGCTTTATAGAGAAAATCGCCACCGAGAGAACGAAAAACACTCAGAGTACAAATTACTGACATTTCTGCACTTGCGTTAAAGTACATATCCGTGAATGACACACCTGCTAAAATTTACACATTAGCTGAAATCAATCGATAAACATGTAATTAAATTGTACACGATAAGTTACATGTATTGTATGATACGCGAGCTATTGAAGAATAAATTGAACAGTTAATACGCCGCTCCGTCAATATATACACATGTTGTCTGTCCAAGGTCCCCTCTAAAAAGAATATTAATATGCTAAGTCCACGATAATATACTTGAGTATCACGTGACACCACCTTCCTACTCGCGCGCGTGTCTAATTTTAGATTTAAAAGGATTCCCAAACTATGTATAGAACTGAAACGTAGTCTACGGAAAAGAAAAAAAAAGGGGGGGGGGGGTGGGGGTTAACAAATGCTGATTCTGTCATGTATAATAGAGATATGTCATTTGACTTTTGTACACTCATAAGTGTTGATGCTACTGTGACAATGTGCAGTACGGGGTGCCATCCTCAGCTATTGCTAGCAATAGCAAATCTAGTGTTAAAATAACTCAGTCGCAATTCATTTTTTTTCGGATGTAAGAGTTGTTCTCAATACTACATGTAAAATTGTGCGTGAGATATTTGTCACTGAACAGCACGAAACATATAGACAATGAAAAAAAACATGCAAAATATGTCATTTTCGGCTATAGAAAGTATTGATCAATCAACCAAATCATGATCAGAGTGATCAAATCATGATCACATTGATTAAATCATGATTAGAGATCGATCAATCAATCAAGTGATCATATCAAACAAGTAATCAATCAAGTGCAGAATCCGAAATAAACGTCCGGTCGCTATTTTTACAAACTGTCAATCATTCGATAAATCAATCAATCAAACGATCAGATCATGATCAGAGTGATCAAATCATGATCACATTGATCAAATCATGATTAAAGATCGATCAATCAATCAAGTGTTGATATCAATCAAGTGCAGAATCCGAAATAAACGTCCCATCGCTATTTTTACGAACTGTCTTTCATTCGATCAATCAATCAATCAAACGATCGATCAATTGATTGATTGATCAATCATGATCACAAACCTTCAATCAACCAATACACGTATCTTTTCCGTTGAATTCATGAAAGAAAAAACCTTTAATTCGCTTCGCGTATCATTATGGCACCCTCAACGGAGTTGGGGTGACATATTGTTATTCTACGTTTCTTTTTTTTCTTTTTATTATTATTTTTATTCTTCCACACATTTTGTCCACGCTATTTCTCGTAATTGGCCAGACCCATGTTGAAGGAACTATACCATAATATGAACCGCCATGTTAAGATGTGCAATAGACATTAGAATGGTAAAAAATGGCTGCCGTTACCATGGAAACTGCAAAAATGTGAAAAAATTTCAAAATTTTAAATCTTTTGTTATAAGAGCCAGCCTAATGAAACTTTGTGCAAATGTTGCCAGTGGTGCCCTGAGGTACCACCAGTACTTAGCTTCTGCAAAATCTCTACCGTTGCCATGGAAACTGGACAAAAGTTTAGCACTGACCCTATGGGAAAATGCATTTAAGCTGCATTTTCTTTTAACATATAACAACAATTCCACGGAAATCGTAATTAGGAGTATGTGCATATGGTCACATGCAATGCTGTACTGCTAACATGTACTAGAATATTCTAGAATAAAAAATATGTAATTTATTTAATGTGCTTTATAGAGAAAATCGCCACCGAGAGAACGAAAAACACTCAGAGTACAAATTACTGACATTTCTGCACTTGCGTTAAAGTACATATCCGTGAATGACACACCTGCTAAAATTTACACATTAGCTGAAATCAATCGATAAACATGTAATTAAATTGTACACGATAAGTTACATGTATTGTATGATACGCGAGCTATTGAAGAATAAATTGAACAGTTAATACGCCGCTCCGTCAATATATACACATGTTGTCTGTCCAAGGTCCCCTCTAAAAAGAATATTAATATGCTAAGTCCACGATAATATACTTGAGTATCACGTGACACCACCTTCCTACTCGCGCGCGTGTCTAATTTTAGATTTAAAAGGATTCCCAAACTATGTATAGAACTGAAACGTAGTCTACGGAAAAGAAAAAAAAAGGGGGGGGGGGGGTGGGGGTTAACAAATGCTGATTCTGTCATGTATAATAGAGATATGTCATTTGACTTTTGTACACTCATAAGTGTTGATGCTACTGTGACAATGTGCAGTACGGGGTGCCATCCTCAGCTATTGCTAGCAATAGCAAATCTAGTGTTAAAATAACTCAGTCGCAATTCATTTTTTTTCGGATGTAAGAGTTGTTCTCAATACTACATGTAAAATTGTGCGTGAGATATTTGTCACTGAACAGCACGAAACATATAGACAATGAAAAAAAACATGCAAAATATGTCATTTTCGGCTATAGAAAGTATTGATCAATCAACCAAATCATGATCAGAGTGATCAAATCATGATCACATTGATTAAATCATGATTAGAGATCGATCAATCAATCAAGTGATCATATCAAACAAGTAATCAATCAAGTGCAGAATCCGAAATAAACGTCCGGTCGCTATTTTTACAAACTGTCAATCATTCGATAAATCAATCAATCAAACGATCAGATCATGATCAGAGTGATCAAATCATGATCACATTGATCAAATCATGATTAAAGATCGATCAATCAATCAAGTGTTGATATCAATCAAGTGCAGAATCCGAAATAAACGTCCCATCGCTATTTTTACGAACTGTCTTTCATTCGATCAATCAATCAATCAAACGATCGATCAATTGATTGATTGATCAATCATGATCACAAACCTTCAATCAACCAATACACGTATCTTTTCCGTTGAATTCATGAAAGAAAAAACCTTTAATTCGCTTCGCGTATCATTATGGCACCCTCAACGGAGTTGGGGTGACATATTGTTATTCTACGTTTCTTTTTTTTCTTTTTATTATTATTTTTATTCTTCCACACATTTTGTCCACGCTATTTCTCGTAATTGGCCAGACCCATGTTGAAGGAACTATACCATAATATGAACCGCCATGTTAAGATGTGCAATAGACATTAGAATGGTAAAAAATGGCTGCCGTTACCATGGAAACTGCAAAAATGTGAAAAAATTTCAAATTTTAAATCTTTTGTTATAAGAGCCAGCCTAATGAAACTTTGTGCAAATGTTGCCAGTGGTGCCCTGAGGTACCACCAGTACTTAGCTTCTGCAAAATCTCTACCGTTGCCATGGAAACTGGACAAAAGTTTAGCACTGACCCTATGGGAAAATGCATTTAAGCTGCATTTTCTTTTAACATATAACAACAATTCCACGGAAATCGTAATTAGGAGTATGTGCATATGGTCACATGCAATGCTGTACTGCTAACATGTACTAGAATATTCTAGAATAAAAATATGTAATTTATTTAATGTGCTTTATAGAGAAAATCGCCACCGAGAGAACGAAAAACACTCAGAGTACAAATTACTGACATTTCTGCACTTGCGTTAAAGTACATATCCGTGAATGACACACCTGCTAAAATTTACACATTAGCTGAAATCAATCGATAAACATGTAATTAAATTGTACACGATAAGTTACATGTATTGTATGATACGCGAGCTATTGAAGAATAAATTGAACAGTTAATACGCCGCTCCGTCAATATATACACATGTTGTCTGTCCAAGGTCCCCTCTAAAAGAATATTAATATGCTAAGTCCACGATAATATACTTGAGTATCACGTGACACCACCTTCCTACTCGCGCGCGTGTCTAATTTTAGATTTAAAAGGATTCCCAAACTATGTATAGAACTGAAACGTAGTCTACGGAAAAGAAAAAAAAAGGGGGGGGGGGGTGGGGGTTAACAAATGCTGATTCTGTCATGTATAATAGAGATATGTCATTTGACTTTTGTACACTCATAAGTGTTGATGCTACTGTGACAATGTGCAGTACGGGGTGCCATCCTCAGCTATTGCTAGCAATAGCAAATCTAGTGTTAAAATAACTCAGTCGCAATTCATTTTTTTTCGGATGTAAGAGTTGTTCTCAATACTACATGTAAAATTGTGCGTGAGATATTTGTCACTGAACAGCACGAAACATATAGACAATGAAAAAAAACATGCAAAATATGTCATTTTCGGCTATAGAAAGTATTGATCAATCAACCAAATCATGATCAGAGTGATCAAATCATGATCACATTGATTAAATCATGATTAGAGATCGATCAATCAATCAAGTGATCATATCAAACAAGTAATCAATCAAGTGCAGAATCCGAAATAAACGTCCGGTCGCTATTTTTACAAACTGTCAATCATTCGATAAATCAATCAATCAAACGATCAGATCATGATCAGAGTGATCAAATCATGATCACATTGATCAAATCATGATTAAAGATCGATCAATCAATCAAGTGTTGATATCAATCAAGTGCAGAATCCGAAATAAACGTCCCATCGCTATTTTTACGAACTGTCTTTCATTCGATCAATCAATCAATCAAACGATCGATCAATTGATTGATTGATCAATCATGATCACAAACCTTCAATCAACCAATACACGTATCTTTTCCGTTGAATTCATGAAAGAAAAAACCTTTAATTCGCTTCGCGTATCATTATGGCACCCTCAACGGAGTTGGGGTGACATATTGTTATTCTACGTTTCTTTTTTTTCTTTTTATTATTATTTTTATTCTTCCACACATTTTGTCCACGCTATTTCTCGTAATTGGCCAGACCCATGTTGAAGGAACTATACCATAATATGAACCGCCATGTTAAGATGTGCAATAGACATTAGAATGGTAAAAAATGGCTGCCGTTACCATGGAAACTGCAAAAATGTGAAAAAATTTCAAAATTTTAAATCTTTTGTTATAAGAGCCAGCCTAATGAAACTTTGTGCAAATGTTGCCAGTGGTGCCCTGAGGTACCACCAGTACTTAGCTTCTGCAAAATCTCTACCGTTGCCATGGAAACTGGACAAAAGTTTAGCACTGACCCTATGGGAAAATGCATTTAAGCTGCATTTTCTTTTAACATATAACAACAATTCCACGGAAATCGTAATTAGGAGTATGTGCATATGGTCACATGCAATGCTGTACTGCTAACATGTACTAGAATATTCTAGAATAAAAAATATGTAATTTATTTAATGTGCTTTATAGAGAAAATCGCCACCGAGAGAACGAAAAACACTCAGAGTACAAATTACTGACATTTCTGCACTTGCGTTAAAGTACATATCCGTGAATGACACACCTGCTAAAATTTACACATTAGCTGAAATCAATCGATAAACATGTAATTAAATTGTACACGATAAGTTACATGTATTGTATGATACGCGAGCTATTGAAGAATAAATTGAACAGTTAATACGCCGCTCCGTCAATATATACACATGTTGTCTGTCCAAGGTCCCCTCTAAAAAGAATATTAATATGCTAAGTCCACGATAATATACTTGAGTATCACGTGACACCACCTTCCTACTCGCGCGCGTGTCTAATTTTAGATTTAAAAGGATTCCCAAACTATGTATAGAACTGAAACGTAGTCTACGGAAAAGAAAAAAAAGGGGGGGGGGGGGTGGGGGGTTAACAAATGCTGATTCTGTCATGTATAATAGAGATATGTCATTTGACTTTTGTACACTCATAAGTGTTGATGCTACTGTGACAATGTGCAGTACGGGGTGCCATCCTCAGCTATTGCTAGCAATAGCAAATCTAGTGTTAAAATAACTCAGTCGCAATTCATTTTTTTTCGGATGTAAGAGTTGTTC
>NW_027267821.1:0-19285 GCF_963676685.1 Mytilus edulis
AACGCGGAAATATTGACTTTGAATAAATAATATAACTCCTTTTTTATGTAAACGGAAGCATGTTATAATCTATGTACCGGGTGGTCCTTTAAATAGTTATTGTGATAGATTTTCTGAAATACCTGTCACCGACTATACCATTCTTTTTCATATTTTATTAATATCCGTTGTGATCGTACAGTACTGTTAAAACTTGGTTATCAACTCAAACAGGCACATACATAGAGTGAATGTGGCGGAGTTAAACATGTTAACGGGAGCCCAACAGTGTAACAGAACAACATAAGAACGAACTATAAAAATGTGTCTAAAAAGGCTTAACTCATCAGATTGATAAAAATACAAATACTACAAATACAAGTAGGCATGACCGGGTACTTGTACATTGGTATGTTTTGCCCAGTTTTAAATTTTCTATGTTGTATCTGATGTACAGTTAATGGTCTGGAGGTATAGGGGGAGGGTTGAGATCTCATAAACATGCTTAACCCCCCCCCCCCACCCCCCCCCCCCCCCACATTTTTGCGCCTGTCCCAAGTCAGGAGCCTCTGGCCTTTGTTATTATTTTAATTTTAGTTTCTTGTGTACAATTTGGAAATTAGTATGGCGTTCATTATCACTGAACTAGTGTTAATGTCTGTGTCATTTTGGTCTTTTGTGGATAGTTGTCTCATTGGCAATGATACCACATCTTCTTTTTTATAGTATATATTTGTTTAGGGGCCACCTGAAGGACGCCTCCAGGTGCGGGAATTTATCGCTACATTGAAGACCTGTTGGTGACCTTCTGCTGTTGTTTTTTCATGGTCGGGTTGTTGTCTCTTTGACACATTCCCCATTTCCATTCTCAATTTTATCTTGTATTATTTCCCTCTTTTGCCATGGCATTGTCAGTATATTTTTGAAAACAACATAGAAAACTGAAACCCGATCAGCAAGTCTTATTAAGAAAACAAAATCAATATGTATATTCTAATTTTTTTTGATATGCTGGAAAAATATTTCACATTGCAGTACATTCGTTACTTTTGCTGTGATTGGCGACTTGAGTGGATCAGTAGATTAATAAGCAGACAATATATTTTCTAAGTATATAATTAGATATAAAACTAACAATGATATTTAAATAAAAGATTATGTTGAAGCTTATTTTATATGTATAAGAAATATGGAGTTATTAAATCTTCAAATGGATGAGGCCAACGTATGTTGCGTGAACTGGTAGATTCAAAACACGTGCAATCTTTGTAATGAAGTACACAACATAAAGCAGAGAAGCCCTGGCACCTTGTGAAATGTAAAATGCTACACTGTAAAAACAAGTGTTTCAAAATAAAACACTTATAAAACACATATCAGACACAGTTTTTAAACACTTTTAAGTGTTTAGTTCAAAGCAGTCGTGTTTTATATAAAACGTTTAAAATGTTTTATACACTAATCACTAATGTTTTTCTTCAAAACACACATGTATTGTTAATAACACTTTGATGTTTTACCTAAAATAAAACACTTTTAAGTGTTTATGAAGCAGACACACTTTTAAAACACTTTTAAGTGTTAATAAATGAGATATGTTTTTGTTTAAACACATGATGTTTTTATGTGTACACAGCAAGTGTTTTTGCATTGTATGTTTTGAAATGTGTGTTTTTAAAATGTGTTTTTGTTAAGCATTAGTATTGGTCCCTTTTTTCTCCAAATGACAAGATATGTATGATTGGCTTGTATAGAAAATCTAACCACTAAAATTTTGTATAGCCATCACAAATACTGAGAAATAAAAAAAAAATGTTTGAAATTTTATTCATTGAAATTATTCTTTATAGAATCACAAATATTTTCCAAGATTGATAAAGTATAGTACATGTAAATGTGACATGTAAAATAATATAAAGTTTCAGTTGCTATATCTGACATTTCTAATTGTTCTTGTCCCTTTCAAACATAAAGCTGATCTGAGTCCCTCCTCATTGTGTTTTTGTTTTGTATTTATCCGCTTCGTTTCCACATCATTTCCATGTATGCATATGCAAGTAGTCGACTTCTTCCCTTTGCCTTTGAGTATCCAGTTTCGGGAAGAAATTTGTACTCTGTCTCCTGAAATATTGTTCAATTCATTATGGCGTTTGAAGTAATATAGTAAAGTTTAAATTATAACTTAATAGTGAATCTTTAATACCTAATATACTTGAAAATATTAAATTGTGAGTCGATATCTTGTCATTCTAAATAAAATCTAGTTATACATTGCACAGGTATTTACAAAATATATGCAGATGTATGTGTAAAGTTCATTAAAATTCAACAGATACCAAATTTATTGTGTTTTAACAGATTTTCTGGAGAAAAAAAAACCTTATACAAACCTTGAAAATAATTGGACAAATGTAAAGACTGAGTGTAAAAAAAGAAAGTAAACAAATCTGAAAATTCAATTGCTGCACTGTTCCCTGATAATAATGGTAAACAAACATATCAGTGGTGAACCTCGCTTTTCCCCTCAAACGGGTTAACTGATAAGCAATCAATCGGCTTGTACTTTCATATGGGGTTAACATTATACATCTTTTTAGTTACTCCATTCAATCAATAAGCAACCAATGATATTACGTTTAGAAGAAAACATTCCATTGTAGATAAATTTCAGTGTCTAAGGCCGACTTTTACTGCTGACTATGCGGTATGGGCTTTGCTCATTATTGAAGGCAGTCAGTACAGTGATCTATAGTTGTTATTTTCGGTATCTATTGGTCTATTGTGGAGAGTTGTCTCATTGGCAATTATACCACATCTCCTTTTTTTTATATAAATGTTGATGTACAGATATCATATCTTGTTAACATTTTAAACGAATAAAAATGAATTAACAAATAGGAGTTGCTTGAAAAATACATGTTACTATGTAAATCTAGTCATACCTTCGATTCTTTTTTTATATCTTTGATAAGATGTACTTCCTATAACCTTCATATCCATTTGTACTTCAGCATCTTGATAAATTAAAATGCATTCCCTATCTGTACCAGAAATATTTGTTTTTATGATATTTAGTCTTCAACGATAAACATATTCAAACGATAAACAGGGGAAATTTATCAAAAGCAGATATGTTAAATCTAAAACATTTACATTTAAAATAAAACATATGCGATTTTCCCACAAGTGTTTCGTATGTTTTAAAAATTACACTTGTTTTTACAGTGTATACAGACAATATTCGACCGCTATAAAGAAAACTGTTTTTTTTTATTTAAACCTGTAAAGGGTTATAAATGTATATAGTAGTGTGACCTTTTTATTCATAATTGAAAGATTAATGAAAATGGAATAACCCTGGGCTGTATAATTAGTATCACCGAAATATCGTTCTTAGATTTTCTTTACTATACAGATATGAGAGGTATTGCTAACGGTAAAGGTAAGAGTAGGGTTGTCAAAACTAGAAAAAACTACATTTCAATAAAAAAAAGGCTATTAACTCACCTTTGCATATTTATATGATTTATTGAGGCTAGATTGACTATAAAATTAACATGTAGTTAAAATATCTACACGTTCTGTACAGGAAATGTAGTTCATTACACAACATAGCAAACTAGCTGAAATTAGTAGCTACTACGTTTCTTTGTCTCGTGTTACTAGTAAAGCACATCAGCTACGTCAAGGTCAATGATTACATAGCATATTTGTATTTTCTTGCCTTTGTTGCAAGTTGCAGAACGAGGAGAGAAAGCAAAATATAAATCGACTTAGCAGCAGGGACCACATACAATATTTATTGAATGCTTTTGTTTCAGTGGGTACAGTATATGTTATACCTTGTATGCATACCTTATGTTCGGCTGTTTGTTATTTTATCATATCCCTTGACCTGAATTTCAAGTTCGCCAATTCCATTTAAAACTGTTTATTGTTTTCGTCATGTTAATTTTTCCTCTTTTTCGTGTAAGATAACTACATATAAAAAGAAGATCTGAACTCTCCACAAAAACCAAAATGACACAGAAATTAACAAATACAGGTCACCATACGGCCTTCAACAATGAACAAAGCCCATGACGCATTGTCAGCTATAAAAGGTCCCGGAATGACGATGTAAAACAATTAAAAGGAGAAAAATAACGGCCTAATTAATGTACAATTTTTTTCGAAAAACAAATATATTACACATAAACAAACGACAACCACTGAATTACAGGATCCTGACTTGGAAGATACATACAGAATGTGGCTGGGTTATACATGCTAGCGGGATCCCAACTCTCCCACTAACATGGGACAGTGGTGCAATAGTGCGATTCAAGATTTGTAAGAACGAACTATAAAAATCAGTTGAAAAGGGCCTAACTCTTGAATAAAAATACAAATACAAGTGGACGTGGCCGGGTACTTGTACATCTCATCAACAAAAAAGATCTGAGAGTACTCGAAGTTACCAGCAGCTAGTTTAGAGCCACTAACATCTATTAAAAAAATGCATCTTAGACTTAATATATATTCCATTTCTCGTTTGTGAACCCTCTCTTTCATGGACAGTCTATTATTAATAAATAACTATGAGAGTTTAAATTTTAGGAAAGAAGTTATCATTCGAACAAATTTCTTTATTTACTTATATATTTAAAAGATATATTCGAAAACAACTATAATTACTAAAAGTGAATGATATACACTTCTTTCGAAAATTAATATTGAACCTTGTTTATATGAGATTGTCAACCCAAAGATATTTTGACTGATACCATGTGACAATGTTTGATTGTGATATTTGACTCGTCGATGATTCGCAGGTTTGGTGATGGGTGCATGACAGGAGACGCTTACCATGTCGACTGTCCTTTTTGAATTCCTGCGATTTCTCCTGTTTTTGTTATTGCCTCTGATTTGTCTATTCTGAATCAATTTACGAAATTTTGATTTAATTCAAAAAGATTTTCGATAGTTAAAAACACAGGTTTTGACTATTTTTCAGCTGATTATTCAGAATGTGTATTGCTCATTATTGAAGAACGTAAGGTGATGCAATCCATAGCCTGTGTCATTTGTTCTCTTGTAAATAGTTGTTTCGAAGGCCTTCATATCATATTTTCAGTTTTATAACTAATAAAGAAATGAAGTCAAAAACTAAAATGGTATTTGTATTAACTTTATAATTTTTGAGAGAGTGTTTACAATGCACAGTAATACAAACATCATTTACCTAGTGCAAAGAAACAACGAAAGTATGTAAATAGTGCACTTGTATAATAAATCAGCACGGGTGTGTAAATCATCAGTCATACAGTGATAAGAAAGATTATAATGTCCATGATTACCATTTAAAGTTAAAAAATATCTATTTTTTAAAAGTAATTGTCAATACCCTAGCAATTTATATCATGTGTATCAGCAGTACAAAAGTATTGTTATGACCTTGTCCTGGGAATAACGCAAATTTATATGATGAGTTTATTTATCAGGTATTTTCAAACATCTTGTTCTATCAACTAATAATTTTGCAAGATCAACTTATGTCGTCATTGCAATTTGTGTCAACGACAGCACAGTTTCAACCCGTTTTAATCTTTTTAAACCTACAAACAGTTCCCTTGACACAGTCATACATGGAATGTCACGGGGTTTAACATGTTCACAGTGCATAACCGCCCCCTAACACAGGACAGTGTTGTTAAAGCACATCATGAACCAAATATTAAAATCAGTTGAAAAGTACTTGATTCATTAGACTGATACATAGAATAACTAAAATAACAACAACACAAAAACAACTAAAATAAAGATCTGGGAATAATCACAGCTATGGAAAGGTTGTTCCATGCCAATAACAACTAACACAGCCGAAGCACAACATCAATCAGTTCACACCCAATGGATTTATTACAATGATGTTATAAACATCCAGAGAAAACTTCCCTTTTTGCAATGACAAAATATAACTTTTAATCGTTGATAAATGTTACGCAAAACACATTTGTTTTTAAATGTACAATGTATAAGGATAATAAAATAATTTTGTATCATGCGTTTTATTACGTATATTTCTAACAACAAAAAGAAGACAATAACAATCAAAACCAAGGAGTAAACATAGACTCGTAAAACCAAAATACATTTACATCAACCGTTATAAATAATAGATAAGAAACAACACGAACTCCACTAAAAACTGGGAATAAAATCAGATGCTACGGAAGTGTAATCATTTCCTGCACCGTATACGGCACCCGTCGTGTTATTTCTTTGTTCAGTCCGGTAATGATTGAAGGTTATTGTGACTGAAGAAGAATATCAGATATGATTTCTGACACACTTTTGTCAGAATGGCCAATCAGCTCAATAAAATTTAGATTGTGATATTTATAGGTTATGTAAAGCATTATAAAATAAAAACACAGATGAAGATGATTTTTTATCCATAAAAGTGGTAAACCAATCTTTGAAACTCTAAGAAGAGCCGTTTTGAACTTCAGTTCAGCAACAAAATAATGAAGATGGAGAGTTGTCTCATTGGCATTCACATCACATCTTCCGATATCTATTAATAATGAAACATAGAATAAATCGACACTTCATTTTAGTTTGGTTTAACTTTTTGCCAGTGTACCTATTATTAAGTATACAAATATGCAAATCAATATTGTATGATGAAATACAAACATTACTTTTAACTTGTTCAAAGTACCTTTCTAAAGCGTCCGACCTAAAAACAAGCGATTTTTCTCTTCAAAATTGTTTGTTTATTTACGCTCTTTAAAATCTCTGTTATAATATACGATTTTCTAGCTGTACGTTTTTTTAACAGCTTGATTTACCAATATAAAACCACTGACGATTTTGCACCTCCCAATTGTAAGGATTAAAAAAAATATGTTGATGTTTATACCACGTTTAAGGTTTTAAACAACAGATAACACCGCTCAATAAAAATTATGCTTGAATTAAACATGGATTTTTCTTAAAATTTTTGTCAACATTTAGTTTTGGAGGACAAATTGATAACTGTTCTGTTCTGTTTATCATTCAAATAAGATTATTAGAAGAGCAATTTATATACAGCTTGGCTGTCTAAATAAAAGGCATGGTGTTGAAGTTCATTTTCTATATGCAGGAGTTTGCAAGTCTGAAATTATAAGAATTCATATATTTTACTTCTTACATTAAATTAACTTAATATTCAGAATACATCTGCATATAATATATACTATGATTGAAAATCAGTTGCTACTGCATTGAAACTGACGCACTTTTGGTATTCATGAAAAAAACGTAGCAATGTTCATGTCAACACAAATGTGCCTACTTCTGGGCTGATGTGTTACTACCAGAACGAGATGTCAAGTAGCAATTTAATCGAACAATTGGTTGTGAGAAATGACATAAGATTCATGGTTGATGCTCAAAACATAAAACGAATTGACTGACAAAATTAAAAACGAAGGTGAAAAACGATATATGGTAAATTAAAGGAAACAGTACTATACACATGTTATATTCAATAAATCGATAAACAAGATATGTGGTAACAACATGGTAGTATAATTCTACAAACAATACAACACAACAAATTTAACTTAACAGGTCTCAAGGGTTCTTTTGGAACTTGGCCGTGGCAGCGATCGTTTTGTCGAAGTACTCGTCAAGAAATATTTCTAACATGTTTGTACATGACGAAATAAGTTTTAAGACAGACAGCTAGATACCATAAACATACTATGTATACACATGCCAGATTCTGAGCTTGATTTGCTATATGATATAAAAACTAAACTGACGAAAACAGGTCATTTATTCAAAATTATAAAATGCAAAAATTACATTTTGCAAATAAAACATTTGACATAAAAGTTCATATTTAATATGAAATAATAATACATAATTAATACGAAATTACATCAACTAATATCATGTCAATTGAATAAATGACAAAGAATAGCAAAGGTGGGAAGAAAAATCTGCCCCATAAATAAACATATAATACATATCTACTTCAAAAGATAACATTAAGGGCGGTATGTGGGTGGAAATTTTGAACAAATTGTTTGATAAGAATCACAAGTTAACACATCAAATGCTGATGATAAAAGGAAGTGACCACAATACACTTACACGTGAACTCGTACTGACCCGCAAGATCATTGACTTATAAGAAAGATGATATCCAATCATGCATTGGTCATAAGTGACATTTGTCTGCACGTGAAAACATGTTATCTAATTTGAACAATTTATCGTTTAATTAAGTAGGACACTCTGACCCTTTGACCAGACTAGATACATCATATATTTATAGTATTAATAGCTGACTCTTTTATTTAAGTCGGTTAGAAATAACCAATTAAAACAGAATTATCTTCTCTGCTGTCTTAAATTATTTTATTCCGCTTAATTTCCAATTAGCAAATAAAATTGATTTTAAGACAGACAGCTAGATACCATAAACATACTATGTATACACATGCCAGATTCTGAGCTTGATTTGCAATATGATATAAAAACTAAACTGACGAAAAAAGGTCATTTATTCAAAATGATAAAATGCAAAAAATACATTTTGCAAATAAAACATTTGACATAAAAGTTCATATTTAATATGAAATAATAATACATAATTAATACGAAATTACATCAACTAATATCATGTCAATTGAATAAATGACAAAGAATAGCAAAGGTGGGTAGAAAAATTTGCCACAAATCCACTCTTAGGCTGAAAGAGTGGATCTGAAATCCACTCTTAGGCTGAAAGAGCGGATCCCCCACCCGAGGACTCTGGCGACGTGAATACATTTATATATGACTTGAAAAAAAATACATTCACATACATGTACACCAAACACATATCACTTTATTATGTAAAACGTTTCCACATTTAGTAGAAATATTAAAAGTTCATATTATCATATACCAAGATATTACTTTAAAATTATCTCTTACTGGTAAAAATAATTAAAGTTGTAAATCTTATTCCGGCCAGTGAAAATTTAAACAAAACTAAAGTACATTTTTACGAAGCCCTGAATCCTTCCTAAATACGAAGTTTTATATCTGACTATTTCTGTAAGAGATCATGAGTAAAGAATTCTCATACTACACTTGACATTTTTCAATCGAAAATGTATAAATATAAAAAAGAAGATGGTATGATTGCCAATGAGACAGTTCACCACAAGAGACCAAAATGACACGGAAATTAACGACTATAGGTCATCGCACGGCCTTCAACAATGAGCAGCCCATATTGCATAGTCAGCTATAAAAGGCCCCAAAATGACCATGTAAAAATTCAAACGAGAAAACTAACGGCCTTATTTATATATAAAAAAAAAATTAACGTAAAACTTAAATGAAACACATAAACAAACGACAACCACTGAAATACAGGCTCCTAACTTGGGACAGGCACTTACATACATAATGTGGCGGGGTGAATTCCATAGGGTAAAAGTTTTTAAATTGAAATTAGTAAATAAGTATTTAGTGTAAACCTTTTTTAACTCTCACTTATTTTTGTTGTCATCTGAATTGATATAAGACTATAGAAATAATTTTCGTAACTCACGATACGGTAAAAAGAAAAGTTTTAGTCACAATTTTTAAAATACAGCTTTTTAGAAATTTAATGACTGGTGAACATCACCATTCAATATTAATAGTATTAATTTATATCGATAATATCACTATAAAAAAGGGGGAATACACCAAACTTACTTAAAACTTACACAAAATAAATTAATTTCTTCCTGGCATGCTACAGAACTTATTTTAACAAACTGTTATTCCAATGCAATACATTTAAAAGGTTTATATTGTATGGTAGTAAATAAAGTTGTTAAATGAAAAATATAATATTCCAGCTTTAAGTGATGTTTCATATATATTTTGTTTGTATCTTAATTGCGATAAAAGTTAAAAGATGTAAGTTTTAACCGAGTAAATATTTATAGCTTTTGACACATACTATAAACATTTAACCAAAAGAAAAATTCAATTTAGTTAATAACCAGTTTAGTTAAATATAAAAACTTTGGTTTGTGATGGATTTACATCTAAAGACCACAGCATTTAGACAACATTGGAATAAACCATCAAGTCTTTTTATTTATATAATTTGAATAATTAATATAAATTAAATAGGCAACATTAAAAACCATAACATGATTTACGAACTATTCATGTATACATACAGGAAGTTAAACCGAGCCATGAAATTAAAAAATAATTTTAAGGTAGCCTTTCGAATGATCCCATTGACACCCCAACAATGTGTAAAGACAGCATCGACAGGAGGGCGGCAATAAAGACACAAATCGTATGAAATAAAGATCACAAACGTTTAAGCAGGCTATACTGACACAAAACTAGATACGGTTGAAATTATGTGAAATAAAGATAAAAACCGTTTTGGCAGCCACTGCTGACCCAAAACAATAGAGTTGTAATTATATGAAATAAAAATCATAAAATGTTTTGGCAGGCAATGCTGACCCAAAACAAGACAGTTGTAATTGTAAGAAATAAAGATCATAAAATGTTTTGGCAGGAAAAGCTGACCCAAAACAAGACAGTTGTAATTATATGAAATAAAGATAATACAACGTTTTGGCAGGCAATGCTGACCCAAAACAAGACAGTTGTAATGGTATGAAATAAAGATCATAATGTTTTGTCAGGTAATACTGACCCGCAACAGCTGAAGTATATAGTTCTGATACTAAATTTATTCTTTTTAGCTGTAAAATTCCATAAACGTATTTGACTTCAATCCTTGAATCACGGATACTAATAGGACCATTCCATCCATGAACTGCGGCAGAAGTCTTTGTTTGTTTTATTTCCTTCCTCTAAAACTAATTGCTGTAATTAAGTAACGAGAGTCCTGGACAATTAATGACATAGTCAACTTTAAAAAGATGGTGGAATAACAATAGGTGCTTTGAGCTTTCATTGTAACTAGGGTCCAGTTGTGTATCAAAATGCTGATCGAAGTTGTATTTTGTAAATTTGTATTTATAAAACAGTAAAATTAGGCTTTGGTTAGTCAATGTTGATACGACTCGCACTTCTGGATCAAAATTCTAATCTAAATTAGGTATGTGTCATTAATGTCAGTGAAACAGCAACCCATCAATATTCGTATGTTTGTATTATCGGACTTATGGCATATCGCTGACAAATGAAAGTATATGTAAGTTGTTGATATCACGCTTTATTGCATATGTCCTTCAATGGGGAAAGTTCTTTCGTAGATGAATACCATTATTAGCGCTCTTCGTCCATAGTTAAGGCATGAAATAAACAAAAACAACAGAATATAAAATAATGGATGAAATTAAATTCCCATTAAAAAACAAACTTGGTCTTACTCAAGGACCACAAACATAACGAATGTTAAGGAATAATATGCGATAATTAAATAATCATAGTTTCTCTTCTTAAATAATCAACCAATAAACATAACAGATGTTTTTATCATGTATTAAATGAAGAGTATGAACTTTAAAATATCATCAGTATATATATATATATATATATATATATATATATAAGTACGTCTGAGTCAGTGACAAGACGAGTTGTATATATATATATAATATTAGGATCCATTTTGTTACATCTTGTGATCAATTTTATTTGGCAATCGTCAATGGCAGTCAGCAGGGTTAAAGAACATCAGTTGTTCGACCTGTTAGTCAAATGCATTTTGTTTAAATATACTTTTTCACTCTTTTGGTCTTTTGGAAAATGTTGTTTGTGCTGTTTTTAGACCCTTCTACAACGAAATTTGTTTGACATGCACACGTATAAAAACTGCGGTTTTTATCCAACGCAGTCATAGGTTTGAACGTAGTTTTCAATTTAGACTCGTTTATATTTTTTGTTTGGGCATGTATCATATTTTCCCTCCGGTTTATATGATCCGTTCATCCTATATATTGACTCTTAAAATTCAAGAGTTAATCTAAAAATGAGGGTACTTTCTCTAAAAATGAGGGTACTTTTTATATGGCCTTCCAAATACCGTTTCGATTCCTAACATCACTGAAGAGACATTTATTGTCGAAATCCGGATATGGTGTACTAAAGAAATATTGACACCGAATGTTTGTGGCACAACATCCTGTCCACAAGTTAACAATTTTTTTTTCTGTGACGTATTAAATTTATATTAGGATCCATTTTGTTACATCTTGTGATCAATTTTATTTGGCAATCGTCAATGGCAGTCAGCAGGGTTAAAGAACATCAGTTGTTCGACCTGTTAGTCAAATGCATTTTGTTTAAATATACTTTTTCACTCTTTTGGTCTTTTGGAAAATGTTGTTTGTGCTGTTTTTAGACCCTTCTACAACGAAATTTGTTTGACATGCACACGTATAAAAACTGCGGTTTTTATCCAACGCAGTCATAGGTTTGAACGTAGTTTTCAATTTAGACTCGTTTATATTTTTTGTTTGGGCATGTATCATATTTTCCCTCCGGTTTATATTATCCGTTCATCCTATATATTGACTCTTAAAATTCAAGAGTTAATCTAAAAATGAGGGTACTTTCTCTAAAAATGAGGGTACTTTTTATATGGCCTTCCAAATACCGTTTCGATTCCTAACATCACTGAAGAGACATTTATTGTCGAAATCCGGATATGGTGTACTAAAGAAATATTGACACCGAATGTTTGTGGCACAACATCCTGTCCACAAGTTAACAATTTTTTTTTTCTGTGACGTATTAAATTTATATTAGGATCCATTTTGTTACATCTTGTGATCAATTTTATTTGGCAATCGTCAATGGCAGTCAGCAGGGTTAAAGAACATCAGTTGTTCGACCTGTTAGTCAAATGCATTTTGTTTAAATATACTTTTTCACTCTTTCGGTCTTTTGGAAAATGTTGTTTGTGCTGTTTTTAGACCCTTCTACAACGAAATTTGTTTGACATGCACACGTATAAAAACTGCGGTTTTTATCCAACGCAGTCATAGGTTTGAACGTAGTTTTCAATTTAGACTCGTTTATATTTTTTGTTTGGGCATGTATCATATTTTCCCTCCGGTTTATATGATCCGTTCATCCTATATATTGACTCTTAAAATTCAAGAGTTAATCTAAAAATGAGGGTACTTTCTCTAAAAATGAGGGTACTTTTTATATGGCCTTCCAAATACCTGTGTCGATTCCTAACATCACTGAAGAGACATTTATTGTCGAAATCCGGATATGGTGTACTAAAGAAATATTGACACCGAATGTTTGTGGCACAACATCCTGTCCACAAGTTAACAATTTTTTTTTTTCTGTGACGTATTAAATTTATATTAGGATCCATTTTGTTACATCTTGTGATCAATTTTATTTGGCAATCGTCAATGGCAGTCAGCAGGGTTAAAGAACATCAGTTGTTCGACCTGTTAGTCAAATGCATTTTGTTTAAATATACTTTTTCACTCTTTTGGTCTTTTGGAAAATGTTGTTTGTGCTGTTTTTAGACCCTTCTACAACGAAATTTGTTTGACATGCACACGTATAAAAACTGCGGTTTTTATCCAACGCAGTCATAGGTTTGAACGTAGTTTTCAATTTAGACTCGTATATATATATATATATATATATATATATATATATGTCTTGTCCAATGCTATTTTTATTAATAAATCTAGTATATAGAAAAAGCAAACGACATTACAGTGCATAAGTATCGGCATAAAAGTTATCAATTACGTTCATCGAATCCCAAACTATATCATGTACATGAATTATACTAGTAAAGATAAATAAAATAATACATTAAAACATGTATTACAAACTGACAAACATGTAAATCTGGCTACATGTCTCAAAATACTGGCAATTTTGTATGTAGCTAAAGAATTGATTACAAAATTAATTTATTCCAAACCAATCACCATGACGAAAAAATAATTAAAAGTAGTTTAGCATGAGTTTCATGACGAAGCATAAAACAATACAGAGATCATAGACCAAGCTACTACGACCTCTGTAAAAATATAACATGCGTTTCATGTCGAAGCATAAAACAAAACCCACTACATATTAACTTTACAAAAGCAAATACACAGAAGTCATAGACCAAGCTACTACGACTGCTGAAAGAGTAGCATGAGTTTCATGACGAAGCATAAAACAATACAGAGATCATAGACCAAGCTACTACGACCTCTGCTAAACCAAAGCAGCATGAGTTTCATGACGAAGCATAAAACAATACCCACTACATACTGCAATATTTTCAAAGTAAATACACAGAGGTCATAGACCAAGCTACCACAACCTCTGAGAAAAATAATACACAGAGGACATAAGTACAAGCAACCACGCCCTCTGCGAAAATCTAAATATCGTCCACATTACCCAAACAGGCAAAGACAGGTAAATTTGTTCGTAGTAAATAAGCATTGAGTTGCGATATAGGTAAGAGACATATCCTTTTTATACCGATTACATAAAGCAAACAAGGTACATTTGCATAAATTAAAATACTAACAATTATAGCGATAAGGCTAACTTGCAAAATTATAATAAGCTCAAACCAAACTGCCTTGACGAGATTTACGAAAGTAGCATGAGTTTCGTGAAATAGCATAAAACAATCAACTCTGCATAAAACGTAATTGAAAAAGCACATACACAGAGGTCATATGTACAAGCAGTCAAGTTCACTGCACCAATTGAAACATCGTCAACCTTACCCAAACAAGTAAGGCAAATGGGTTTGTAACACAATAGCTTAGCATTAAAACTTAAACTGTCTTGCTCTTTCATATAAGAGTACTTAAAATGTATGGAACCGTTAATAACATCGTATAAATTATAAGTGTATAACTTTCCATTCTATCATATATGGTATTATTATCGTTATGCAATAATCCAATTTTTAATTGTAGTTAAATTTAAACGAATCATGTATCTAACAAAAAAATAAGGCGGATATACTTTCTCCAAACATAATGATGCTGTAAAGGATTCAGTAACCTGTAAAATTACAGAATCAGGTTAATCATCAGATAAATGATTAATAATTACATTTTGATCGCAAACGCACAGTGTCGCCACCCACATGAAAATCAATTTGACCCAGTATCTCTTTGACAAAGAAATAAATTTGACCAACTGCTCATGTTTGGCATAAATCTAAATCGTGAGCTCTATCCGAATGGAAAAATGGTTAAAAAACAATTAACTGTACGTTTGTTCAAAATGTAAGCATAGAATAGCTTAAAAATATAAGTATAATTCGATTTTACCTGAAATAACTAAAATGAAATTACTCCAGTCCAAAATTATCCATAAAACAAAAAACAAAATCACATATATATTTGAACAAATTGTTTGATAGAATCACAAGTTAACACATCAAATACTGATGATAGAAGGAAGTGACCACAATACACTTACACGTGAACTCGTACTGACCCGCACGATCATTGACCAATAAGAAAGATGATATCCAATCATGCATTGGTCATAAGTGAAATTTCTCTGCACGTGAAAACATGTTATCTAATTTGAACAATTTATCGTTTAATTAAGTAGGACACTCTTACCCTTTGACCAGACTAGAGACATCATTTACAGTATTAATAGCTGACTCTTTTATTTAAGTCGGTTAGAAATAACCAATTAAAACAGAATTATCTTCTCTGCTGTCTTAAATTATTTTATTCCGCTTAATTTTTCAATTAGCAAATAAAATTGGTTATAATTGTATAATCACTTTTCATAGACAAAGAAAGTTCAAAGAACATTTTTTACGTTATTACTTTTTGATTTTATTTTGAAAATCTATCCTTTTTACGTGCCTCAGTACTTCTACATCCCGTCATTGCGTTATTGGTCTGAAACATTTTTTGTTTGTATTGTTGCCCTTAATTTTGCTTATATGCTTTGTCTATAAGCCATTTTGATTTCTTTGTTTCCACATATGTTTGGTTTTATAGTGATTAAGATTATAAAGCAATGTTGACTGCTGTAACCCTATTTTTGTTTGGTTTGTTCACACAACACTGTTATGCACATAGATAGATTTGATGCGATTGTCATACAAATGAGATGTTAGCTCTAACGCAAGGAAAACTCCACCGTTTTCTTCATAAGGAAATAAGACAGTTGTTTTATAATTAGTTTGGTGTTTTAAAGCGTTTGTTCTTGCCATTTGATAAGGGAGTCTCCGTTTTAAATTATCTTTGGCGTTCGGTTTTCTTTTCTTTTTTACCTTTTACCATGTTTAATACCAATAATACCATATCTTTTTTCTATATGTATGTGCCTGTCCGAAGTCAGGACCTGTAATTCTGTTGTTGTCTTTTGTTGGTGTGTAACATTTTTGTTTTTCGTTCATTTTGGTACATAAATTAAGCTATTAGTTTTTCTCGTTCGAATAGTATTTCACAATTTCACGTTAAGGTAGTAGTCTTTTGTAGCCGACTATACGTGGATTGAAGGCCGTACGGTTGCCTTTACCTTCTAACATATACTTAATTTAAACTGATGGATACTTGTCTCATTGTCATCCTTACCACATCTTCTAACTTTATTCAGATTTCTATATTGTGTTTCGTATATACTGAAAATATAAAAAAGAAGATGTGGGATTATTGCCAATGAGACAACTCTCTACAGGAGACCAATTGGCACAGATTAACAACTATAGATCACCATATAGTCTTCAACAATAAGTAAAGCCCACATCGCATAGTCAGCTATAAAAGGCCCCCAAATGACAAATGTAGACGACAAATGTAAACAATTCAAACGAGAAAAAACATGTTGTGCGCATACCCTTAAGCCGTATTTTTTTTTAGGTTTGAGAAAAAACCCTCCATCAATGATAGAAAATTGATTTTTTACGTTTTATAATTTTGAAGACATTATAGAAATAGAAAGAATCTGTAACAAACAGCAAAATTTATCAGAAGTAGACGAAATTATAATTCTTACATGAAATTATGTTTTTGTTACGTGAGGTATTCAAATCTATAAAAGATTAGAAATTGTATAAACATATGCAAACTCATCTAAGACATCAAGTTCATTATGTCATAACGGTTTGGTGTTTAATTTCAATGACAAAATCAAATGACGGTGGGATAACCATCTCTTAATCATGCTTTAAGAGATATTTTATAAACATTCGTATATCTTTCAACTATTGTATACGATTACAGATTCTAAAACTTGGCAAAGAGGTGTATAAGAAAGAACACTTTAAGGCTCATATTGCGAAAGTTACATAGACACATACATTGAATCATCTACGATTACAGAATCTTTAACTTGGCAAAGAGGTGTATAAGCTATAATGCGTGTTGTAAGAAAATACAGAACAAACATTTATAATTTTTGTAATACTGGTGTCGAATGTCACTTGTGACATTACTGTGTAAAAGGTACTGCTACTGACAATTGATCTTTATTCAGCGAAAAGGTGTCCAATTATATTTGTATTCATCAATGACGACGCATATAGAAATATAATTTGTCAACATGAATATGACAAATGCTATCAAATGGACATATAATTTACACCACAGTTTCGAATTCTCAAACACTATTTTAATTACGCCCTGTTGAGAAGCTCTGGAGTACTGTTACGTATACCCAGATAAAACATTGTCGATAGAGGCGTTGTCTTTTCGTGGGGTAAAAATCTGCTCGTTTTCCCTCTCAACTATGTTATTCACTGTTATAACTGTTTATTGTCATTCAATCCAAAATAACAGCCTATGATGTCGTGTACATTTATGTAACAACCATCCATATCAAATAAAGTGCAGAATCGATCAAGCGTCTCTATGAAGGGTAATGACGGCTTTGCAATGGGAAACAATTACCCCCCCCACCTTTGTGCATGTATTAACCAATCAAAATCTGGCATTTTGACTTGAAGATTAAAAAGTATTACCTGTTAAATGCTTCTATAGATTTTGATAAAACTAACATTCCTACAACACAAAAAAGACACGCAAAAATGACAAATGATAGGATTTGATTGTTGGTGTTTAAACGACATTTTTAAGCACCTTTTTTTTTATCCTATTGTAGAGCGGCTAGTTTTGACCAGTCTCAACTCAGATCAGTCTTGACCAGTCTCGACCTGTATCGACATTTAACTACATTGTACATTATATATTGATAGATCTTAGAAAATTCCAAATCATTTGCTTTTTTCTTGTGTCAAATTAAAGGATTTTATCAATTGGTAAGATAGCTAAAAAATGTGAGTTAACATTAAATTCAGATAGTCACTTTTAATACTCTGTAAATCAACCTTGTTCAATATAAAATTAATTCCAATTGGATGATTCAGACTAGTTGAGACTAAATTTAAAGGTCCCTTCTAACCGCTTATCAAATGACAAAACAAACCACGTCAAACGAATAAATGATAAATTTCATATTCCTGACTTGGTACAAGTATTTGGTATCGAGTCTAAACAAAGCAAATTAACGCAACTAAAGATCCTCACATGCCCTTCAACAAAGACCGAAATCAAAATTATGTAATTGCTATATATGGCCCTGGACAAGGCAGATTATGAAGAAAAAAACAAACAAAAAAACCCAAAAAAAACCTCGAAGAACAGGACTAGTTTATTAGCAAAATATTAAACGAAAATTAGCACACAGCATCAATCGAAAACAACGGAAGTAAATGTTCCTGCATGAATTATGACGGACACACGAACATTGTGGGGAGACAGTGGTTGAAAATCAAAACATGATAACAATTGTAAAAATTAGTTGGAATTAGCTTGACACATAGCGACTGAGTGTGTCATCTTGAAAAGATTAAGAAACGGCACACAATGCATGCCATGAACGTCGTATAACAGAAGAAACTGGTATGATCGTTCAAATCCTTTCGAAACTTATTGCAAATATGAATAATTGAAAGCCAATGAAGTATGCGATACAAAACAGCTGAGGAGCAATACAAAATGTATGACAAAAAAGGACCAAAAGTAGCCTATCCCAAAAATAAACTTTTCTGAGGGATTTAAAACCGTAATTTCTTTGTAATTTTGAAACTGTAAACTGACAATTTTAGAAAGATTTGTTATAAATCATATCAGTCACGAAGCACTGACTACTGAGCTGATGATATATCTTCTGGGACTCACCATCCACCTGCAGCAGTATCGACCCAGTGATGTAAAACAATTAAGAAAAAAAACCCACTACTTTTTGAATAGCTGGCATCTAAAGTGTGTTCGTTTTTTTGACACGGTTTGTTCTGTTTCGGTTTTAAAAGGTTCTTTTCATG
>NW_027267822.1:5000-12500 GCF_963676685.1 Mytilus edulis
ATCAATCAATCAATCAATCAATCAATCATGATCAAACAATCAATCATGATCAATCAATCATGTTTCCGTCTCATGTGTTTAATATAGGTTTCAAGATCTTCTTTTTCGCTGTTTCAATTGACCCTATCCAACGTGTTTAACCAACCAACCAACCAACTAATCAACCAATCAATCAATCAATCAATCAATCATGATCATGATCATGATCAATCAATCAATCAATCATGTTTCCGTTTCATGTGTTTAATATAGGGTTCAAGATCTTCTTTTTCGCTGTTTCAATTGACCCTATCCAACGTGTTTAACCAACCAACCACCTAATCAATCAATCAATCAATCAATCATGATCATGATCATGATCAATCAATCAATCAAACAATCAATCAATCATGTTTCCGTTTCATGTGTTTAATATAGGGTTCAAGATCTTCTTTGCTTCTTTTTCGCTGTTTCAATTGACCCTATCCAACGTGTTTAACCAACCAACCAACCAACTAACTAATCAATCAATCAATCAATCATGATCATGATCATGATCATGATCAATCAATCAATCAATCAATCATGATCATGATCATGATCAATCAATCAATCAATCAATCAATCATGATCATGTTTCCGTTTCATGTGTTTAATATAGGGTCCAAGATCTTCTGTTTCTTTTTCGCTGTTTCAATTGACCCTATCCAACGTGTTTAACCAACCAACCAACCAACCAATCAATCAATCAATCAATCAATCAATCAATCAATCAATCAATCAACCAACCAACTAATCAATCAATCAATCAATATGTATGACTGTTTATTTATGACAGTATAGTGAAGGAACAAACTCTCAATTATTCAAGAAAAAATGAAATTTAATATTGTTCTTACGTCTCTTCTGAAAAAAAATCCACATGTACTCTGAAACTACAAGTCCAATCGACCTCAAAATTTGCAGTCAGCAGGGCATACATGTAATAAAGGTTCATAAAAAAACTTGGTGCAGATATCTCTCAAGACTTTTCCTAGAGAAAAGAAATGGCAATACCTTAAAAATCGCTTGCTAGGTCCGTAAATCTCAGTAAAAACCTACAATAAAATGTCCGCTCCGAGATTGAAATACTAATCTGTGTTACAAACAGGTGCTGAAAAATGTACATTATCAGAAAATAATCATTAAATGTGTTTTAAAGTTACACCGGATCGATTAAATCCAAAACATGCACTGCCCGTGACCTGTGATCAAAATGTCAATTTCCTACAATGACAAAAGAAATTACATTGTGTGCATTCCGTCTCTATACATGTTGTCTGTTCAACGTCCCCACCTCAAAAGAAATAAAAAGACTAAGTTTTCGTTATTATAAACCCGTGTCACGTGATGTCGCGCGCGCTGTACCTAAAATAAAAGAAACACTTTCCAAACTAAACATGAAACTTCTCCGGTAACACAATTCTATAGACCCCTTACACAAACAAACAAACAAACAAACAAACAAACAAACAAACAAACAAACAAACAAACAAACACAAACACACATCAATCAATCATCTTTTTAAGGGGGTGAAAGACCGTTCACAATTGCTTTTTAAAAGCAATTGATTTATATTGTAAAAAGGCCTTTTTAACCATTCTGTTCCGTTAATATAAAAAAAAAAAAAAAAATCCTCCCCGAGACCCTCTTTTGGCCCCCCCCCTTTTTTTGTACCCTCCACTAACAACTGAATGTAGTTTGTGTGCTATCTATCCTATCAACGTAAAACGAACGACAACTCCAGTTTTTTCCCTTTTATTAGGTCTTTCAACCTTTCGGATGAAAGACCTATTGTTTTTGTTCTGATTATTATTATTATTATTTTTTTTCTTCCGCCAACATTTTTTTCCTTCGCTGTTTTTTTGTTTCGCAAGATGTCGCTTAAATAAATGAAATATGATATCGAACAGTTTATGCGCTTTTGAAACTGACACCGCGAAACCCAATACTTTCCCATATAAGAGTTATCTCCCCGAACACTGTTTTTTTTGTTATCGCTTAATCTTCACAACCGTTTAAGAAACCGACAAATTTATTTTTCCAAATGGCGCGTTACATCCTCAGGACGTTCTGTTTTTTTTTGACCGAAGCCTTATAGAGATTCCATATGAGAGTTAATTCCCCTTTTGTTTTTGAAATTTTGAAATGTATTTTAAACTGGAAAACCATAAGTGATAGAGACCTCGGGTCTTTTGATTTGAGATCCTTGGTCCAAAAAAACGAAAATTAGGTCAAGGTCAAAGGTCAAGGTCGTATGTTAGATTTTTATTGGTCTTTGATTGCCCTATAACTTTTGAATGGTTATAGATACAGAAAATTTTCATAGTGAAAAATGTTTGATACCTCAAGGGGCAACTTTGTTACATTTCGACTGCATTGGTTTTACCATTGTGTAAGGGACATAATCCCCATTGATGGTTTATATAAAGCCTGCCAACCAACCAACCAACCAACCAACCAACCAACCAACCAACCAATCAATCAATCAATCAATCAATCAATCAATCAATCAATCAATCATGATCAAACAATCAATCATGATCAATCAATCATGTTTCCGTCTCATGTGTTTAATATAGGTTTCAAGATCTTCTTTTTCGCTGTTTCAATTGACCCTATCCAACGTGTTTAACCAACCAACCAACCAACTAATCAACCAATCAATCAATCAATCAATCAATCATGATCATGATCATGATCAATCAATCAATCAATCATGTTTCCGTTTCATGTGTTTAATATAGGGTTCAAGATCTTCTTTTTCGCTGTTTCAATTGACCCTATCCAACGTGTTTAACCAACCAACCACCTAATCAATCAATCAATCAATCAATCATGATCATGATCATGATCAATCAATCAATCAAACAATCAATCAATCATGTTTCCGTTTCATGTGTTTAATATAGGGTTCAAGATCTTCTTTGCTTCTTTTTCGCTGTTTCAATTGACCCTATCCAACGTGTTTAACCAACCAACCAACCAACTAACTAATCAATCAATCAATCAATCATGATCATGATCATGATCATGATCAATCAATCAATCAATCAATCATGATCATGATCATGATCAATCAATCAATCAATCAATCAATCATGATCATGTTTCCGTTTCATGTGTTTAATATAGGGTCCAAGATCTTCTGTTTCTTTTTCGCTGTTTCAATTGACCCTATCCAACGTGTTTAACCAACCAACCAACCAACCAATCAATCAATCAATCAATCAATCAATCAATCAATCAATCAATCAACCAACCAACTAATCAATCAATCAATCAATATGTATGACTGTTTATTTATGACAGTATAGTGAAGGAACAAACTCTCAATTATTCAAGAAAAAATGAAATTTAATATTGTTCTTACGTCTCTTCTGAAAAAAAATCCACATGTACTCTGAAACTACAAGTCCAATCGACCTCAAAATTTGCAGTCAGCAGGGCATACATGTAATAAAGGTTCATAAAAAAACTTGGTGCAGATATCTCTCAAGACTTTTCCTAGAGAAAAGAAATGGCAATACCTTAAAAATCGCTTGCTAGGTCCGTAAATCTCAGTAAAAACCTACAATAAAATGTCCGCTCCGAGATTGAAATACTAATCTGTGTTACAAACAGGTGCTGAAAAATGTACATTATCAGAAAATAATCATTAAATGTGTTTTAAAGTTACACCGGATCGATTAAATCCAAAACATGCACTGCCCGTGACCTGTGATCAAAATGTCAATTTCCTACAATGACAAAAGAAATTACATTGTGTGCATTCCGTCTCTATACATGTTGTCTGTTCAACGTCCCCACCTCAAAAGAAATAAAAAGACTAAGTTTTCGTTATTATAAACCCGTGTCACGTGATGTCGCGCGCGCTGTACCTAAAATAAAAGAAACACTTTCCAAACTAAACATGAAACTTCTCCGGTAACACAATTCTATAGACCCCTTACACAAACAAACAAACAAACAAACAAACAAACAAACAAACAAACAAACAAACAAACAAACACAAACACACATCAATCAATCATCTTTTTAAGGGGGTGAAAGACCGTTCACAATTGCTTTTTAAAAGCAATTGATTTATATTGTAAAAAGGCCTTTTTAACCATTCTGTTCCGTTAATATAAAAAAAAAAAAAAAAATCCTCCCCGAGACCCTCTTTTGGCCCCCCCCCTTTTTTTGTACCCTCCACTAACAACTGAATGTAGTTTGTGTGCTATCTATCCTATCAACGTAAAACGAACGACAACTCCAGTTTTTTCCCTTTTATTAGGTCTTTCAACCTTTCGGATGAAAGACCTATTGTTTTTGTTCTGATTATTATTATTATTATTTTTTTTCTTCCGCCAACATTTTTTTCCTTCGCTGTTTTTTTGTTTCGCAAGATGTCGCTTAAATAAATGAAATATGATATCGAACAGTTTATGCGCTTTTGAAACTGACACCGCGAAACCCAATACTTTCCCATATAAGAGTTATCTCCCCGAACACTGTTTTTTTTGTTATCGCTTAATCTTCACAACCGTTTAAGAAACCGACAAATTTATTTTTCCAAATGGCGCGTTACATCCTCAGGACGTTCTGTTTTTTTTTGACCGAAGCCTTATAGAGATTCCATATGAGAGTTAATTCCCCTTTTGTTTTTGAAATTTTGAAATGTATTTTAAACTGGAAAACCATAAGTGATAGAGACCTCGGGTCTTTTGATTTGAGATCCTTGGTCCAAAAAAACGAAAATTAGGTCAAGGTCAAAGGTCAAGGTCGTATGTTAGATTTTTATTGGTCTTTGATTGCCCTATAACTTTTGAATGGTTATAGATACAGAAAATTTTCATAGTGAAAAATGTTTGATACCTCAAGGGGCAACTTTGTTACATTTCGACTGCATTGGTTTTACCATTGTGTAAGGGACATAATCCCCATTGATGGTTTATATAAAGCCTGCCAACCAACCAACCAACCAACCAACCAACCAACCAACCAACCAATCAATCAATCAATCAATCAATCAATCAATCAATCAATCAATCATGATCAAACAATCAATCATGATCAATCAATCATGTTTCCGTCTCATGTGTTTAATATAGGTTTCAAGATCTTCTTTTTCGCTGTTTCAATTGACCCTATCCAACGTGTTTAACCAACCAACCAACCAACTAATCAACCAATCAATCAATCAATCAATCAATCATGATCATGATCATGATCAATCAATCAATCAATCATGTTTCCGTTTCATGTGTTTAATATAGGGTTCAAGATCTTCTTTTTCGCTGTTTCAATTGACCCTATCCAACGTGTTTAACCAACCAACCACCTAATCAATCAATCAATCAATCAATCATGATCATGATCATGATCAATCAATCAATCAAACAATCAATCAATCATGTTTCCGTTTCATGTGTTTAATATAGGGTTCAAGATCTTCTTTGCTTCTTTTTCGCTGTTTCAATTGACCCTATCCAACGTGTTTAACCAACCAACCAACCAACTAACTAATCAATCAATCAATCAATCATGATCATGATCATGATCATGATCAATCAATCAATCAATCAATCATGATCATGATCATGATCAATCAATCAATCAATCAATCAATCATGATCATGTTTCCGTTTCATGTGTTTAATATAGGGTCCAAGATCTTCTGTTTCTTTTTCGCTGTTTCAATTGACCCTATCCAACGTGTTTAACCAACCAACCAACCAACCAATCAATCAATCAATCAATCAATCAATCAATCAATCAATCAATCAACCAACCAACTAATCAATCAATCAATCAATATGTATGACTGTTTATTTATGACAGTATAGTGAAGGAACAAACTCTCAATTATTCAAGAAAAAATGAAATTTAATATTGTTCTTACGTCTCTTCTGAAAAAAAATCCACATGTACTCTGAAACTACAAGTCCAATCGACCTCAAAATTTGCAGTCAGCAGGGCATACATGTAATAAAGGTTCATAAAAAAACTTGGTGCAGATATCTCTCAAGACTTTTCCTAGAGAAAAGAAATGGCAATACCTTAAAAATCGCTTGCTAGGTCCGTAAATCTCAGTAAAAACCTACAATAAAATGTCCGCTCCGAGATTGAAATACTAATCTGTGTTACAAACAGGTGCTGAAAAATGTACATTATCAGAAAATAATCATTAAATGTGTTTTAAAGTTACACCGGATCGATTAAATCCAAAACATGCACTGCCCGTGACCTGTGATCAAAATGTCAATTTCCTACAATGACAAAAGAAATTACATTGTGTGCATTCCGTCTCTATACATGTTGTCTGTTCAACGTCCCCACCTCAAAAGAAATAAAAAGACTAAGTTTTCGTTATTATAAACCCGTGTCACGTGATGTCGCGCGCGCTGTACCTAAAATAAAAGAAACACTTTCCAAACTAAACATGAAACTTCTCCGGTAACACAATTCTATAGACCCCTTACACAAACAAACAAACAAACAAACAAACAAACAAACAAACAAACACAAACACACATCAATCAATCATCTTTTTAAGGGGGTGAAAGACCGTTCACAATTGCTTTTTAAAAGCAATTGATTTATATTGTAAAAAGGCCTTTTTAACCATTCTGTTCCGTTAATATAAAAAAAAAAAAAAAAATCCTCCCCGAGACCCTCTTTTGGCCCCCCCCCTTTTTTTGTACCCTCCACTAACAACTGAATGTAGTTTGTGTGCTATCTATCCTATCAACGTAAAACGAACGACAACTCCAGTTTTTTCCCTTTTATTAGGTCTTTCAACCTTTCGGATGAAAGACCTATTGTTTTTGTTCTGATTATTATTATTATTATTTTTTTTCTTCCGCCAACATTTTTTTCCTTCGCTGTTTTTTTGTTTCGCAAGATGTCGCTTAAATAAATGAAATATGATATCGAACAGTTTATGCGCTTTTGAAACTGACACCGCGAAACCCAATACTTTCCCATATAAGAGTTATCTCCCCGAACACTGTTTTTTTTGTTATCGCTTAATCTTCACAACCGTTTAAGAAACCGACAAATTTATTTTTCCAAATGGCGCGTTACATCCTCAGGACGTTCTGTTTTTTTTTGACCGAAGCCTTATAGAGATTCCATATGAGAGTTAATTCCCCTTTTGTTTTTGAAATTTTGAAATGTATTTTAAACTGGAAAACCATAAGTGATAGAGACCTCGGGTCTTTTGATTTGAGATCCTTGGTCCAAAAAAACGAAAATTAGGTCAAGGTCAAAGGTCAAGGTCGTATTTTAGATTTTTATTGGTCTTTGATTTCCCTATAACTTTTGAATGGTTATAGATACAGAAAATTTTCATAGTGAAAAATGTTTGATACCTCAAGGGGCAACTTTGTTACATTTCGACTGCATTGGTTTTACCATTGTGTAAGGGACATAATCCCCATTGATGGTTTATATAAAGCCTGCCAACCAACCAACCAACCAACCAACCAACCAAC
>NW_027267822.1:17500-38038 GCF_963676685.1 Mytilus edulis
CGTATGTTAGATTTTTATTGGTCTTTGATTGCCCTATAACTTTTGAATGGTTATAGATACAGAAAATTTTCATAGTGAAAAATGTTTGATACCTCAAGGGGCAACTTTGTTACATTTCGACTGCATTGGTTTTACCATTGTGTAAGGGACATAATCCCCATTGATGGTTTATATAAAGCCTGCCAACCAACCAACCAACCAACCAACCAACCAACCAACCAACCAATCAATCAATCAATCAATCAATCAATCAATCAATCAATCAATCATGATCAAACAATCAATCATGATCAATCAATCATGTTTCCGTCTCATGTGTTTAATATAGGTTTCAAGATCTTCTTTTTCGCTGTTTCAATTGACCCTATCCAACGTGTTTAACCAACCAACCAACCAACTAATCAACCAATCAATCAATCAATCAATCAATCATGATCATGATCATGATCAATCAATCAATCAATCATGTTTCCGTTTCATGTGTTTAATATAGGGTTCAAGATCTTCTTTTTCGCTGTTTCAATTGACCCTATCCAACGTGTTTAACCAACCAACCACCTAATCAATCAATCAATCAATCAATCATGATCATGATCATGATCAATCAATCAATCAAACAATCAATCAATCATGTTTCCGTTTCATGTGTTTAATATAGGGTTCAAGATCTTCTTTGCTTCTTTTTCGCTGTTTCAATTGACCCTATCCAACGTGTTTAACCAACCAACCAACCAACTAACTAATCAATCAATCAATCAATCATGATCATGATCATGATCATGATCAATCAATCAATCAATCAATCATGATCATGATCATGATCAATCAATCAATCAATCAATCAATCATGATCATGTTTCCGTTTCATGTGTTTAATATAGGGTCCAAGATCTTCTGTTTCTTTTTCGCTGTTTCAATTGACCCTATCCAACGTGTTTAACCAACCAACCAACCAACCAATCAATCAATCAATCAATCAATCAATCAATCAATCAATCAATCAACCAACCAACTAATCAATCAATCAATCAATATGTATGACTGTTTATTTATGACAGTATAGTGAAGGAACAAACTCTCAATTATTCAAGAAAAAATGAAATTTAATATTGTTCTTACGTCTCTTCTGAAAAAAAATCCACATGTACTCTGAAACTACAAGTCCAATCGACCTCAAAATTTGCAGTCAGCAGGGCATACATGTAATAAAGGTTCATAAAAAAACTTGGTGCAGATATCTCTCAAGACTTTTCCTAGAGAAAAGAAATGGCAATACCTTAAAAATCGCTTGCTAGGTCCGTAAATCTCAGTAAAAACCTACAATAAAATGTCCGCTCCGAGATTGAAATACTAATCTGTGTTACAAACAGGTGCTGAAAAATGTACATTATCAGAAAATAATCATTAAATGTGTTTTAAAGTTACACCGGATCGATTAAATCCAAAACATGCACTGCCCGTGACCTGTGATCAAAATGTCAATTTCCTACAATGACAAAAGAAATTACATTGTGTGCATTCCGTCTCTATACATGTTGTCTGTTCAACGTCCCCACCTCAAAAGAAATAAAAAGACTAAGTTTTCGTTATTATAAACCCGTGTCACGTGATGTCGCGCGCGCTGTACCTAAAATAAAAGAAACACTTTCCAAACTAAACATGAAACTTCTCCGGTAACACAATTCTATAGACCCCTTACACAAACAAACAAACAAACAAACAAACAAACAAACAAACAAACAAACAAACAAACAAACAAACACAAACACACATCAATCAATCATCTTTTTAAGGGGGTGAAAGACCGTTCACAATTGCTTTTTAAAAGCAATTGATTTATATTGTAAAAAGGCCTTTTTAACCATTCTGTTCCGTTAATATAAAAAAAAAAAAAAAAATCCTCCCCGAGACCCTCTTTTGGCCCCCCCCCTTTTTTTGTACCCTCCACTAACAACTGAATGTAGTTTGTGTGCTATCTATCCTATCAACGTAAAACGAACGACAACTCCAGTTTTTTCCCTTTTATTAGGTCTTTCAACCTTTCGGATGAAAGACCTATTGTTTTTGTTCTGATTATTATTATTATTATTTTTTTTCTTCCGCCAACATTTTTTTCCTTCGCTGTTTTTTTGTTTCGCAAGATGTCGCTTAAATAAATGAAATATGATATCGAACAGTTTATGCGCTTTTGAAACTGACACCGCGAAACCCAATACTTTCCCATATAAGAGTTATCTCCCCGAACACTGTTTTTTTTGTTATCGCTTAATCTTCACAACCGTTTAAGAAACCGACAAATTTATTTTTCCAAATGGCGCGTTACATCCTCAGGACGTTCTGTTTTTTTTTGACCGAAGCCTTATAGAGATTCCATATGAGAGTTAATTCCCCTTTTGTTTTTGAAATTTTGAAATGTATTTTAAACTGGAAAACCATAAGTGATAGAGACCTCGGGTCTTTTGATTTGAGATCCTTGGTCCAAAAAAACGAAAATTAGGTCAAGGTCAAAGGTCAAGGTCGTATGTTAGATTTTTATTGGTCTTTGATTGCCCTATAACTTTTGAATGGTTATAGATACAGAAAATTTTCATAGTGAAAAATGTTTGATACCTCAAGGGGCAACTTTGTTACATTTCGACTGCATTGGTTTTACCATTGTGTAAGGGACATAATCCCCATTGATGGTTTATATAAAGCCTGCCAACCAACCAACCAACCAACCAACCAACCAACCAACCAACCAATCAATCAATCAATCAATCAATCAATCAATCAATCAATCAATCAATCATGATCAAACAATCAATCATGATCAATCAATCATGTTTCCGTCTCATGTGTTTAATATAGGTTTCAAGATCTTCTTTTTCGCTGTTTCAATTGACCCTATCCAACGTGTTTAACCAACCAACCAACCAACTAATCAACCAATCAATCAATCAATCAATCAATCATGATCATGATCATGATCAATCAATCAATCAATCATGTTTCCGTTTCATGTGTTTAATATAGGGTTCAAGATCTTCTTTTTCGCTGTTTCAATTGACCCTATCCAACGTGTTTAACCAACCAACCACCTAATCAATCAATCAATCAATCAATCATGATCATGATCATGATCAATCAATCAATCAAACAATCAATCAATCATGTTTCCGTTTCATGTGTTTAATATAGGGTTCAAGATCTTCTTTGCTTCTTTTTCGCTGTTTCAATTGACCCTATCCAACGTGTTTAACCAACCAACCAACCAACTAACTAATCAATCAATCAATCAATCATGATCATGATCATGATCATGATCAATCAATCAATCAATCAATCATGATCATGATCATGATCAATCAATCAATCAATCAATCAATCATGATCATGTTTCCGTTTCATGTGTTTAATATAGGGTCCAAGATCTTCTGTTTCTTTTTCGCTGTTTCAATTGACCCTATCCAACGTGTTTAACCAACCAACCAACCAACCAATCAATCAATCAATCAATCAATCAATCAATCAATCAATCAATCAACCAACCAACTAATCAATCAATCAATCAATATGTATGACTGTTTATTTATGACAGTATAGTGAAGGAACAAACTCTCAATTATTCAAGAAAAAATGAAATTTAATATTGTTCTTACGTCTCTTCTGAAAAAAAATCCACATGTACTCTGAAACTACAAGTCCAATCGACCTCAAAATTTGCAGTCAGCAGGGCATACATGTAATAAAGGTTCATAAAAAAACTTGGTGCAGATATCTCTCAAGACTTTTCCTAGAGAAAAGAAATGGCAATACCTTAAAAATCGCTTGCTAGGTCCGTAAATCTCAGTAAAAACCTACAATAAAATGTCCGCTCCGAGATTGAAATACTAATCTGTGTTACAAACAGGTGCTGAAAAATGTACATTATCAGAAAATAATCATTAAATGTGTTTTAAAGTTACACCGGATCGATTAAATCCAAAACATGCACTGCCCGTGACCTGTGATCAAAATGTCAATTTCCTACAATGACAAAAGAAATTACATTGTGTGCATTCCGTCTCTATACATGTTGTCTGTTCAACGTCCCCACCTCAAAAGAAATAAAAAGACTAAGTTTTCGTTATTATAAACCCGTGTCACGTGATGTCGCGCGCGCTGTACCTAAAATAAAAGAAACACTTTCCAAACTAAACATGAAACTTCTCCGGTAACACAATTCTATAGACCCCTTACACAAACAAACAAACAAACAAACAAACAAACAAACAAACAAACACAAACACACATCAATCAATCATCTTTTTAAGGGGGTGAAAGACCGTTCACAATTGCTTTTTAAAAGCAATTGATTTATATTGTAAAAAGGCCTTTTTAACCATTCTGTTCCGTTAATATAAAAAAAAAAAAAAAAATCCTCCCCGAGACCCTCTTTTGGCCCCCCCCCTTTTTTTGTACCCTCCACTAACAACTGAATGTAGTTTGTGTGCTATCTATCCTATCAACGTAAAACGAACGACAACTCCAGTTTTTTCCCTTTTATTAGGTCTTTCAACCTTTCGGATGAAAGACCTATTGTTTTTGTTCTGATTATTATTATTATTATTTTTTTTCTTCCGCCAACATTTTTTTCCTTCGCTGTTTTTTTGTTTCGCAAGATGTCGCTTAAATAAATGAAATATGATATCGAACAGTTTATGCGCTTTTGAAACTGACACCGCGAAACCCAATACTTTCCCATATAAGAGTTATCTCCCCGAACACTGTTTTTTTTGTTATCGCTTAATCTTCACAACCGTTTAAGAAACCGACAAATTTATTTTTCCAAATGGCGCGTTACATCCTCAGGACGTTCTGTTTTTTTTTGACCGAAGCCTTATAGAGATTCCATATGAGAGTTAATTCCCCTTTTGTTTTTGAAATTTTGAAATGTATTTTAAACTGGAAAACCATAAGTGATAGAGACCTCGGGTCTTTTGATTTGAGATCCTTGGTCCAAAAAAACGAAAATTAGGTCAAGGTCAAAGGTCAAGGTCGTATTTTAGATTTTTATTGGTCTTTGATTTCCCTATAACTTTTGAATGGTTATAGATACAGAAAATTTTCATAGTGAAAAATGTTTGATACCTCAAGGGGCAACTTTGTTACATTTCGACTGCATTGGTTTTACCATTGTGTAAGGGACATAATCCCCATTGATGGTTTATATAAAGCCTGCCAACCAACCAACCAACCAACCAACCAACCAACCAACCAATCAATCAATCAATCAATCAATCAATCAATCAATCAATCAATCAATCAATCATGATCAAACAATCAATCATGATCAATCAATCATGTTTCCGTCTCATGTGTTTAATATAGGTTTCAAGATCTTCTTTTTCGCTGTTTCAATTGACCCTATCCAACGTGTTTAACCAACCAACCAACCAACTAATCAACCAATCAATCAATCAATCAATCAATCATGATCATGATCATGATCAATCAATCAATCAATCATGTTTCCGTTTCATGTGTTTAATATAGGGTTCAAGATCTTCTTTTTCGCTGTTTCAATTGACCCTATCCAACGTGTTTAACCAACCAACCACCTAATCAATCAATCAATCAATCAATCATGATCATGATCATGATCAATCAATCAATCAAACAATCAATCAATCATGTTTCCGTTTCATGTGTTTAATATAGGGTTCAAGATCTTCTTTGCTTCTTTTTCGCTGTTTCAATTGACCCTATCCAACGTGTTTAACCAACCAACCAACCAACTAACTAATCAATCAATCAATCAATCATGATCATGATCATGATCATGATCAATCAATCAATCAATCAATCATGATCATGATCATGATCAATCAATCAATCAATCAATCAATCATGATCATGTTTCCGTTTCATGTGTTTAATATAGGGTCCAAGATCTTCTGTTTCTTTTTCGCTGTTTCAATTGACCCTATCCAACGTGTTTAACCAACCAACCAACCAACCAATCAATCAATCAATCAATCAATCAATCAATCAATCAATCAATCAACCAACCAACTAATCAATCAATCAATCAATATGTATGACTGTTTATTTATGACAGTATAGTGAAGGAACAAACTCTCAATTATTCAAGAAAAAATGAAATTTAATATTGTTCTTACGTCTCTTCTGAAAAAAAATCCACATGTACTCTGAAACTACAAGTCCAATCGACCTCAAAATTTGCAGTCAGCAGGGCATACATGTAATAAAGGTTCATAAAAAAACTTGGTGCAGATATCTCTCAAGACTTTTCCTAGAGAAAAGAAATGGCAATACCTTAAAAATCGCTTGCTAGGTCCGTAAATCTCAGTAAAAACCTACAATAAAATGTCCGCTCCGAGATTGAAATACTAATCTGTGTTACAAACAGGTGCTGAAAAATGTACATTATCAGAAAATAATCATTAAATGTGTTTTAAAGTTACACCGGATCGATTAAATCCAAAACATGCACTGCCCGTGACCTGTGATCAAAATGTCAATTTCCTACAATGACAAAAGAAATTACATTGTGTGCATTCCGTCTCTATACATGTTGTCTGTTCAACGTCCCCACCTCAAAAGAAATAAAAAGACTAAGTTTTCGTTATTATAAACCCGTGTCACGTGATGTCGCGCGCGCTGTACCTAAAATAAAAGAAACACTTTCCAAACTAAACATGAAACTTCTCCGGTAACACAATTCTATAGACCCCTTACACAAACAAACAAACAAACAAACAAACAAACAAACAAACAAACACAAACACACATCAATCAATCATCTTTTTAAGGGGGTGAAAGACCGTTCACAATTGCTTTTTAAAAGCAATTGATTTATATTGTAAAAAGGCCTTTTTAACCATTCTGTTCCGTTAATATAAAAAAAAAAAAAAAAATCCTCCCCGAGACCCTCTTTTGGCCCCCCCCCTTTTTTTGTACCCTCCACTAACAACTGAATGTAGTTTGTGTGCTATCTATCCTATCAACGTAAAACGAACGACAACTCCAGTTTTTTCCCTTTTATTAGGTCTTTCAACCTTTCGGATGAAAGACCTATTGTTTTTGTTCTGATTATTATTATTATTATTTTTTTTCTTCCGCCAACATTTTTTTCCTTCGCTGTTTTTTTGTTTCGCAAGATGTCGCTTAAATAAATGAAATATGATATCGAACAGTTTATGCGCTTTTGAAACTGACACCGCGAAACCCAATACTTTCCCATATAAGAGTTATCTCCCCGAACACTGTTTTTTTTGTTATCGCTTAATCTTCACAACCGTTTAAGAAACCGACAAATTTATTTTTCCAAATGGCGCGTTACATCCTCAGGACGTTCTGTTTTTTTTTGACCGAAGCCTTATAGAGATTCCATATGAGAGTTAATTCCCCTTTTGTTTTTGAAATTTTGAAATGTATTTTAAACTGGAAAACCATAAGTGATAGAGACCTCGGGTCTTTTGATTTGAGATCCTTGGTCCAAAAAAACGAAAATTAGGTCAAGGTCAAAGGTCAAGGTCGTATTTTAGATTTTTATTGGTCTTTGATTTCCCTATAACTTTTGAATGGTTATAGATACAGAAAATTTTCATAGTGAAAAATGTTTGATACCTCAAGGGGCAACTTTGTTACATTTCGACTGCATTGGTTTTACCATTGTGTAAGGGACATAATCCCCATTGATGGTTTATATAAAGCCTGCCAACCAACCAACCAACCAACCAACCAACCAACCAACCAATCAATCAATCAATCAATCAATCAATCAATCAATCAATCAATCAATCAATCATGATCAAACAATCAATCATGATCAATCAATCATGTTTCCGTCTCATGTGTTTAATATAGGTTTCAAGATCTTCTTTTTCGCTGTTTCAATTGACCCTATCCAACGTGTTTAACCAACCAACCAACCAACTAATCAACCAATCAATCAATCAATCAATCAATCATGATCATGATCATGATCAATCAATCAATCAATCATGTTTCCGTTTCATGTGTTTAATATAGGGTTCAAGATCTTCTTTTTCGCTGTTTCAATTGACCCTATCCAACGTGTTTAACCAACCAACCACCTAATCAATCAATCAATCAATCAATCATGATCATGATCATGATCAATCAATCAATCAAACAATCAATCAATCATGTTTCCGTTTCATGTGTTTAATATAGGGTTCAAGATCTTCTTTGCTTCTTTTTCGCTGTTTCAATTGACCCTATCCAACGTGTTTAACCAACCAACCAACCAACTAACTAATCAATCAATCAATCAATCATGATCATGATCATGATCATGATCAATCAATCAATCAATCAATCATGATCATGATCATGATCAATCAATCAATCAATCAATCAATCATGATCATGTTTCCGTTTCATGTGTTTAATATAGGGTCCAAGATCTTCTGTTTCTTTTTCGCTGTTTCAATTGACCCTATCCAACGTGTTTAACCAACCAACCAACCAACCAATCAATCAATCAATCAATCAATCAATCAATCAATCAATCAATCAACCAACCAACTAATCAATCAATCAATCAATATGTATGACTGTTTATTTATGACAGTATAGTGAAGGAACAAACTCTCAATTATTCAAGAAAAAATGAAATTTAATATTGTTCTTACGTCTCTTCTGAAAAAAAATCCACATGTACTCTGAAACTACAAGTCCAATCGACCTCAAAATTTGCAGTCAGCAGGGCATACATGTAATAAAGGTTCATAAAAAAACTTGGTGCAGATATCTCTCAAGACTTTTCCTAGAGAAAAGAAATGGCAATACCTTAAAAATCGCTTGCTAGGTCCGTAAATCTCAGTAAAAACCTACAATAAAATGTCCGCTCCGAGATTGAAATACTAATCTGTGTTACAAACAGGTGCTGAAAAATGTACATTATCAGAAAATAATCATTAAATGTGTTTTAAAGTTACACCGGATCGATTAAATCCAAAACATGCACTGCCCGTGACCTGTGATCAAAATGTCAATTTCCTACAATGACAAAAGAAATTACATTGTGTGCATTCCGTCTCTATACATGTTGTCTGTTCAACGTCCCCACCTCAAAAGAAATAAAAAGACTAAGTTTTCGTTATTATAAACCCGTGTCACGTGATGTCGCGCGCGCTGTACCTAAAATAAAAGAAACACTTTCCAAACTAAACATGAAACTTCTCCGGTAACACAATTCTATAGACCCCTTACACAAACAAACAAACAAACAAACAAACAAACAAACAAACAAACACAAACACACATCAATCAATCATCTTTTTAAGGGGGTGAAAGACCGTTCACAATTGCTTTTTAAAAGCAATTGATTTATATTGTAAAAAGGCCTTTTTAACCATTCTGTTCCGTTAATATAAAAAAAAAAAAAAAAATCCTCCCCGAGACCCTCTTTTGGCCCCCCCCCTTTTTTTTGTACCCTCCACTAACAACTGAATGTAGTTTGTGTGCTATCTATCCTATCAACGTAAAACGAACGACAACTCCAGTTTTTTCCCTTTTATTAGGTCTTTCAACCTTTCGGATGAAAGACCTATTGTTTTTGTTCTGATTATTATTATTATTATTTTTTTTCTTCCGCCAACATTTTTTTCCTTCGCTGTTTTTTTGTTTCGCAAGATGTCGCTTAAATAAATGAAATATGATATCGAACAGTTTATGCGCTTTTGAAACTGACACCGCGAAACCCAATACTTTCCCATATAAGAGTTATCTCCCCGAACACTGTTTTTTTTGTTATCGCTTAATCTTCACAACCGTTTAAGAAACCGACAAATTTATTTTTCCAAATGGCGCGTTACATCCTCAGGACGTTCTGTTTTTTTTTGACCGAAGCCTTATAGAGATTCCATATGAGAGTTAATTCCCCTTTTGTTTTTGAAATTTTGAAATGTATTTTAAACTGGAAAACCATAAGTGATAGAGACCTCGGGTCTTTTGATTTGAGATCCTTGGTCCAAAAAAACGAAAATTAGGTCAAGGTCAAAGGTCAAGGTCGTATTTTAGATTTTTATTGGTCTTTGATTTCCCTATAACTTTTGAATGGTTATAGATACAGAAAATTTTCATAGTGAAAAATGTTTGATACCTCAAGGGGCAACTTTGTTACATTTCGACTGCATTGGTTTTACCATTGTGTAAGGGACATAATCCCCATTGATGGTTTATATAAAGCCTGCCAACCAACCAACCAACCAACCAACCAACCAACCAACCAATCAATCAATCAATCAATCAATCAATCAATCAATCAATCAATCAATCAATCATGATCAAACAATCAATCATGATCAATCAATCATGTTTCCGTCTCATGTGTTTAATATAGGTTTCAAGATCTTCTTTTTCGCTGTTTCAATTGACCCTATCCAACGTGTTTAACCAACCAACCAACCAACTAATCAACCAATCAATCAATCAATCAATCAATCATGATCATGATCATGATCAATCAATCAATCAATCATGTTTCCGTTTCATGTGTTTAATATAGGGTTCAAGATCTTCTTTTTCGCTGTTTCAATTGACCCTATCCAACGTGTTTAACCAACCAACCACCTAATCAATCAATCAATCAATCAATCATGATCATGATCATGATCAATCAATCAATCAAACAATCAATCAATCATGTTTCCGTTTCATGTGTTTAATATAGGGTTCAAGATCTTCTTTGCTTCTTTTTCGCTGTTTCAATTGACCCTATCCAACGTGTTTAACCAACCAACCAACCAACTAACTAATCAATCAATCAATCAATCATGATCATGATCATGATCATGATCAATCAATCAATCAATCAATCATGATCATGATCATGATCAATCAATCAATCAATCAATCAATCATGATCATGTTTCCGTTTCATGTGTTTAATATAGGGTCCAAGATCTTCTGTTTCTTTTTCGCTGTTTCAATTGACCCTATCCAACGTGTTTAACCAACCAACCAACCAACCAATCAATCAATCAATCAATCAATCAATCAATCAATCAATCAATCAACCAACCAACTAATCAATCAATCAATCAATATGTATGACTGTTTATTTATGACAGTATAGTGAAGGAACAAACTCTCAATTATTCAAGAAAAAATGAAATTTAATATTGTTCTTACGTCTCTTCTGAAAAAAAATCCACATGTACTCTGAAACTACAAGTCCAATCGACCTCAAAATTTGCAGTCAGCAGGGCATACATGTAATAAAGGTTCATAAAAAAACTTGGTGCAGATATCTCTCAAGACTTTTCCTAGAGAAAAGAAATGGCAATACCTTAAAAATCGCTTGCTAGGTCCGTAAATCTCAGTAAAAACCTACAATAAAATGTCCGCTCCGAGATTGAAATACTAATCTGTGTTACAAACAGGTGCTGAAAAATGTACATTATCAGAAAATAATCATTAAATGTGTTTTAAAGTTACACCGGATCGATTAAATCCAAAACATGCACTGCCCGTGACCTGTGATCAAAATGTCAATTTCCTACAATGACAAAAGAAATTACATTGTGTGCATTCCGTCTCTATACATGTTGTCTGTTCAACGTCCCCACCTCAAAAGAAATAAAAAGACTAAGTTTTCGTTATTATAAACCCGTGTCACGTGATGTCGCGCGCGCTGTACCTAAAATAAAAGAAACACTTTCCAAACTAAACATGAAACTTCTCCGGTAACACAATTCTATAGACCCCTTACACAAACAAACAAACAAACAAACAAACAAACAAACAAACAAACACAAACACACATCAATCAATCATCTTTTTAAGGGGGTGAAAGACCGTTCACAATTGCTTTTTAAAAGCAATTGATTTATATTGTAAAAAGGCCTTTTTAACCATTCTGTTCCGTTAATATAAAAAAAAAAAAAAAAATCCTCCCCGAGACCCTCTTTTGGCCCCCCCCCTTTTTTTGTACCCTCCACTAACAACTGAATGTAGTTTGTGTGCTATCTATCCTATCAACGTAAAACGAACGACAACTCCAGTTTTTTCCCTTTTATTAGGTCTTTCAACCTTTCGGATGAAAGACCTATTGTTTTTGTTCTGATTATTATTATTATTATTTTTTTTCTTCCGCCAACATTTTTTTCCTTCGCTGTTTTTTTGTTTCGCAAGATGTCGCTTAAATAAATGAAATATGATATCGAACAGTTTATGCGCTTTTGAAACTGACACCGCGAAACCCAATACTTTCCCATATAAGAGTTATCTCCCCGAACACTGTTTTTTTTGTTATCGCTTAATCTTCACAACCGTTTAAGAAACCGACAAATTTATTTTTCCAAATGGCGCGTTACATCCTCAGGACGTTCTGTTTTTTTTTGACCGAAGCCTTATAGAGATTCCATATGAGAGTTAATTCCCCTTTTGTTTTTGAAATTTTGAAATGTATTTTAAACTGGAAAACCATAAGTGATAGAGACCTCGGGTCTTTTGATTTGAGATCCTTGGTCCAAAAAAACGAAAATTAGGTCAAGGTCAAAGGTCAAGGTCGTATTTTAGATTTTTATTGGTCTTTGATTTCCCTATAACTTTTGAATGGTTATAGATACAGAAAATTTTCATAGTGAAAAATGTTTGATACCTCAAGGGGCAACTTTGTTACATTTCGACTGCATTGGTTTTACCATTGTGTAAGGGACATAATCCCCATTGATGGTTTATATAAAGCCTGCCAACCAACCAACCAACCAACCAACCAACCAACCAACCAATCAATCAATCAATCAATCAATCAATCAATCAATCAATCAATCAATCAATCATGATCAAACAATCAATCATGATCAATCAATCATGTTTCCGTCTCATGTGTTTAATATAGGTTTCAAGATCTTCTTTTTCGCTGTTTCAATTGACCCTATCCAACGTGTTTAACCAACCAACCAACCAACTAATCAACCAATCAATCAATCAATCAATCAATCATGATCATGATCATGATCAATCAATCAATCAATCATGTTTCCGTTTCATGTGTTTAATATAGGGTTCAAGATCTTCTTTTTCGCTGTTTCAATTGACCCTATCCAACGTGTTTAACCAACCAACCACCTAATCAATCAATCAATCAATCAATCATGATCATGATCATGATCAATCAATCAATCAAACAATCAATCAATCATGTTTCCGTTTCATGTGTTTAATATAGGGTTCAAGATCTTCTTTGCTTCTTTTTCGCTGTTTCAATTGACCCTATCCAACGTGTTTAACCAACCAACCAACCAACTAACTAATCAATCAATCAATCAATCATGATCATGATCATGATCATGATCAATCAATCAATCAATCAATCATGATCATGATCATGATCAATCAATCAATCAATCAATCAATCATGATCATGTTTCCGTTTCATGTGTTTAATATAGGGTCCAAGATCTTCTGTTTCTTTTTCGCTGTTTCAATTGACCCTATCCAACGTGTTTAACCAACCAACCAACCAACCAATCAATCAATCAATCAATCAATCAATCAATCAATCAATCAATCAACCAACCAACTAATCAATCAATCAATCAATATGTATGACTGTTTATTTATGACAGTATAGTGAAGGAACAAACTCTCAATTATTCAAGAAAAAATGAAATTTAATATTGTTCTTACGTCTCTTCTGAAAAAAAATCCACATGTACTCTGAAACTACAAGTCCAATCGACCTCAAAATTTGCAGTCAGCAGGGCATACATGTAATAAAGGTTCATAAAAAAACTTGGTGCAGATATCTCTCAAGACTTTTCCTAGAGAAAAGAAATGGCAATACCTTAAAAATCGCTTGCTAGGTCCGTAAATCTCAGTAAAAACCTACAATAAAATGTCCGCTCCGAGATTGAAATACTAATCTGTGTTACAAACAGGTGCTGAAAAATGTACATTATCAGAAAATAATCATTAAATGTGTTTTAAAGTTACACCGGATCGATTAAATCCAAAACATGCACTGCCCGTGACCTGTGATCAAAATGTCAATTTCCTACAATGACAAAAGAAATTACATTGTGTGCATTCCGTCTCTATACATGTTGTCTGTTCAACGTCCCCACCTCAAAAGAAATAAAAAGACTAAGTTTTCGTTATTATAAACCCGTGTCACGTGATGTCGCGCGCGCTGTACCTAAAATAAAAGAAACACTTTCCAAACTAAACATGAAACTTCTCCGGTAACACAATTCTATAGACCCCTTACACAAACAAACAAACAAACAAACAAACAAACAAACAAACAAACACAAACACACATCAATCAATCATCTTTTTAAGGGGGTGAAAGACCGTTCACAATTGCTTTTTAAAAGCAATTGATTTATATTGTAAAAAGGCCTTTTTAACCATTCTGTTCCGTTAATATAAAAAAAAAAAAAAAAATCCTCCCCGAGACCCTCTTTTGGCCCCCCCCCCTTTTTTTGTACCCTCCACTAACAACTGAATGTAGTTTGTGTGCTATCTATCCTATCAACGTAAAACGAACGACAACTCCAGTTTTTTCCCTTTTATTAGGTCTTTCAACCTTTCGGATGAAAGACCTATTGTTTTTGTTCTGATTATTATTATTATTATTTTTTTTCTTCCGCCAACATTTTTTTCCTTCGCTGTTTTTTTGTTTCGCAAGATGTCGCTTAAATAAATGAAATATGATATCGAACAGTTTATGCGCTTTTGAAACTGACACCGCGAAACCCAATACTTTCCCATATAAGAGTTATCTCCCCGAACACTGTTTTTTTTGTTATCGCTTAATCTTCACAACCGTTTAAGAAACCGACAAATTTATTTTTCCAAATGGCGCGTTACATCCTCAGGACGTTCTGTTTTTTTTTGACCGAAGCCTTATAGAGATTCCATATGAGAGTTAATTCCCCTTTTGTTTTTGAAATTTTGAAATGTATTTTAAACTGGAAAACCATAAGTGATAGAGACCTCGGGTCTTTTGATTTGAGATCCTTGGTCCAAAAAAACGAAAATTAGGTCAAGGTCAAAGGTCAAGGTCGTATGTTAGATTTTTATTGGTCTTTGATTGCCCTATAACTTTTGAATGGTTATAGATACAGAAAATTTTCATAGTGAAAAATGTTTGATACCTCAAGGGGCAACTTTGTTACATTTCGACTGCATTGGTTTTACCATTGTGTAAGGGACATAATCCCCATTGATGGTTTATATAAAGCCTGCCAACCAACCAACCAACCAACCAACCAACCAACCAACCAACCAATCAATCAATCAATCAATCAATCAATCAATCAATCAATCAATCATGATCAAACAATCAATCATGATCAATCAATCATGTTTCCGTCTCATGTGTTTAATATAGGTTTCAAGATCTTCTTTTTCGCTGTTTCAATTGACCCTATCCAACGTGTTTAACCAACCAACCAACCAACTAATCAACCAATCAATCAATCAATCAATCAATCATGATCATGATCATGATCAATCAATCAATCAATCATGTTTCCGTTTCATGTGTTTAATATAGGGTTCAAGATCTTCTTTTTCGCTGTTTCAATTGACCCTATCCAACGTGTTTAACCAACCAACCACCTAATCAATCAATCAATCAATCAATCATGATCATGATCATGATCAATCAATCAATCAAACAATCAATCAATCATGTTTCCGTTTCATGTGTTTAATATAGGGTTCAAGATCTTCTTTGCTTCTTTTTCGCTGTTTCAATTGACCCTATCCAACGTGTTTAACCAACCAACCAACCAACTAACTAATCAATCAATCAATCAATCATGATCATGATCATGATCATGATCAATCAATCAATCAATCAATCATGATCATGATCATGATCAATCAATCAATCAATCAATCAATCATGATCATGTTTCCGTTTCATGTGTTTAATATAGGGTCCAAGATCTTCTGTTTCTTTTTCGCTGTTTCAATTGACCCTATCCAACGTGTTTAACCAACCAACCAACCAACCAATCAATCAATCAATCAATCAATCAATCAATCAATCAATCAATCAACCAACCAACTAATCAATCAATCAATCAATATGTATGACTGTTTATTTATGACAGTATAGTGAAGGAACAAACTCTCAATTATTCAAGAAAAAATGAAATTTAATATTGTTCTTACGTCTCTTCTGAAAAAAAATCCACATGTACTCTGAAACTACAAGTCCAATCGACCTCAAAATTTGCAGTCAGCAGGGCATACATGTAATAAAGGTTCATAAAAAAACTTGGTGCAGATATCTCTCAAGACTTTTCCTAGAGAAAAGAAATGGCAATACCTTAAAAATCGCTTGCTAGGTCCGTAAATCTCAGTAAAAACCTACAATAAAATGTCCGCTCCGAGATTGAAATACTAATCTGTGTTACAAACAGGTGCTGAAAAATGTACATTATCAGAAAATAATCATTAAATGTGTTTTAAAGTTACACCGGATCGATTAAATCCAAAACATGCACTGCCCGTGACCTGTGATCAAAATGTCAATTTCCTACAATGACAAAAGAAATTACATTGTGTGCATTCCGTCTCTATACATGTTGTCTGTTCAACGTCCCCACCTCAAAAGAAATAAAAAGACTAAGTTTTCGTTATTATAAACCCGTGTCACGTGATGTCGCGCGCGCTGTACCTAAAATAAAAGAAACACTTTCCAAACTAAACATGAAACTTCTCCGGTAACACAATTCTATAGACCCCTTACACAAACAAACAAACAAACAAACAAACAAACAAACAAACAAACACAAACACACATCAATCAATCATCTTTTTAAGGGGGTGAAAGACCGTTCACAATTGCTTTTTAAAAGCAATTGATTTATATTGTAAAAAGGCCTTTTTAACCATTCTGTTCCGTTAATATAAAAAAAAAAAAAAAAATCCTCCCCGAGACCCTCTTTTGGCCCCCCCCCCTTTTTTTGTACCCTCCACTAACAACTGAATGTAGTTTGTGTGCTATCTATCCTATCAACGTAAAACGAACGACAACTCCAGTTTTTTCCCTTTTATTAGGTCTTTCAACCTTTCGGATGAAAGACCTATTGTTTTTGTTCTGATTATTATTATTATTATTTTTTTTCTTCCGCCAACATTTTTTTCCTTCGCTGTTTTTTTGTTTCGCAAGATGTCGCTTAAATAAATGAAATATGATATCGAACAGTTTATGCGCTTTTGAAACTGACACCGCGAAACCCAATACTTTCCCATATAAGAGTTATCTCCCCGAACACTGTTTTTTTTGTTATCGCTTAATCTTCACAACCGTTTAAGAAACCGACAAATTTATTTTTCCAAATGGCGCGTTACATCCTCAGGACGTTCTGTTTTTTTTTGACCGAAGCCTTATAGAGATTCCATATGAGAGTTAATTCCCCTTTTGTTTTTGAAATTTTGAAATGTATTTTAAACTGGAAAACCATAAGTGATAGAGACCTCGGGTCTTTTGATTTGAGATCCTTGGTCCAAAAAAACGAAAATTAGGTCAAGGTCAAAGGTCAAGGTCGTATGTTAGATTTTTATTGGTCTTTGATTGCCCTATAACTTTTGAATGGTTATAGATACAGAAAATTTTCATAGTGAAAAATGTTTGATACCTCAAGGGGCAACTTTGTTACATTTCGACTGCATTGGTTTTACCATTGTGTAAGGGACATAATCCCCATTGATGGTTTATATAAAGCCTGCCAACCAACCAACCAACCAACCAACCAACCAACCAACCAACCAATCAATCAATCAATCAATCAATCAATCAATCAATCAATCAATCATGATCAAACAATCAATCATGATCAATCAATCATGTTTCCGTCTCATGTGTTTAATATAGGTTTCAAGATCTTCTTTTTCGCTGTTTCAATTGACCCTATCCAACGTGTTTAACCAACCAACCAACCAACTAATCAACCAATCAATCAATCAATCAATCAATCATGATCATGATCATGATCAATCAATCAATCAATCATGTTTCCGTTTCATGTGTTTAATATAGGGTTCAAGATCTTCTTTTTCGCTGTTTCAATTGACCCTATCCAACGTGTTTAACCAACCAACCACCTAATCAATCAATCAATCAATCAATCATGATCATGATCATGATCAATCAATCAATCAAACAATCAATCAATCATGTTTCCGTTTCATGTGTTTAATATAGGGTTCAAGATCTTCTTTGCTTCTTTTTCGCTGTTTCAATTGACCCTATCCAACGTGTTTAACCAACCAACCAACCAACTAACTAATCAATCAATCAATCAATCATGATCATGATCATGATCATGATCAATCAATCAATCAATCAATCATGATCATGATCATGATCAATCAATCAATCAATCAATCAATCATGATCATGTTTCCGTTTCATGTGTTTAATATAGGGTCCAAGATCTTCTGTTTCTTTTTCGCTGTTTCAATTGACCCTATCCAACGTGTTTAACCAACCAACCAACCAACCAATCAATCAATCAATCAATCAATCAATCAATCAATCAATCAATCAACCAACCAACTAATCAATCAATCAATCAATATGTATGACTGTTTATTTATGACAGTATAGTGAAGGAACAAACTCTCAATTATTCAAGAAAAAATGAAATTTAATATTGTTCTTACGTCTCTTCTGAAAAAAAATCCACATGTACTCTGAAACTACAAGTCCAATCGACCTCAAAATTTGCAGTCAGCAGGGCATACATGTAATAAAGGTTCATAAAAAAACTTGGTGCAGATATCTCTCAAGACTTTTCCTAGAGAAAAGAAATGGCAATACCTTAAAAATCGCTTGCTAGGTCCGTAAATCTCAGTAAAAACCTACAATAAAATGTCCGCTCCGAGATTGAAATACTAATCTGTGTTACAAACAGGTGCTGAAAAATGTACATTATCAGAAAATAATCATTAAATGTGTTTTAAAGTTACACCGGATCGATTAAATCCAAAACATGCACTGCCCGTGACCTGTGATCAAAATGTCAATTTCCTACAATGACAAAAGAAATTACATTGTGTGCATTCCGTCTCTATACATGTTGTCTGTTCAACGTCCCCACCTCAAAAGAAATAAAAAGACTAAGTTTTCGTTATTATAAACCCGTGTCACGTGATGTCGCGCGCGCTGTACCTAAAATAAAAGAAACACTTTCCAAACTAAACATGAAACTTCTCCGGTAACACAATTCTATAGACCCCTTACACAAACAAACAAACAAACAAACAAACAAACAAACAAACAAACACAAACACACATCAATCAATCATCTTTTTAAGGGGGTGAAAGACCGTTCACAATTGCTTTTTAAAAGCAATTGATTTATATTGTAAAAAGGCCTTTTTAACCATTCTGTTCCGTTAATATAAAAAAAAAAAAAAAAATCCTCCCCGAGACCCTCTTTTGGCCCCCCCCCCTTTTTTTGTACCCTCCACTAACAACTGAATGTAGTTTGTGTGCTATCTATCCTATCAACGTAAAACGAACGACAACTCCAGTTTTTTCCCTTTTATTAGGTCTTTCAACCTTTCGGATGAAAGACCTATTGTTTTTGTTCTGATTATTATTATTATTATTTTTTTTCTTCCGCCAACATTTTTTTCCTTCGCTGTTTTTTTGTTTCGCAAGATGTCGCTTAAATAAATGAAATATGATATCGAACAGTTTATGCGCTTTTGAAACTGACACCGCGAAACCCAATACTTTCCCATATAAGAGTTATCTCCCCGAACACTGTTTTTTTTGTTATCGCTTAATCTTCACAACCGTTTAAGAAACCGACAAATTTATTTTTCCAAATGGCGCGTTACATCCTCAGGACGTTCTGTTTTTTTTTGACCGAAGCCTTATAGAGATTCCATATGAGAGTTAATTCCCCTTTTGTTTTTGAAATTTTGAAATGTATTTTAAACTGGAAAACCATAAGTGATAGAGACCTCGGGTCTTTTGATTTGAGATCCTTGGTCCAAAAAAACGAAAATTAGGTCAAGGTCAAAGGTCAAGGTCGTATTTTAGATTTTTATTGGTCTTTGATTTCCCTATAACTTTTGAATGGTTATAGATACAGAAAATTTTCATAGTGAAAAATGTTTGATACCTCAAGGGGCAACTTTGTTACATTTCGACTGCATTGGTTTTACCATTGTGTAAGGGACATAATCCCCATTGATGGTTTATATAAAGCCTGCCAACCAACCAACCAACCAACCAACCAACCAACCAACCAATCAATCAATCAATCAATCAATCAATCAATCAATCAATCAATCAATCAATCATGATCAAACAATCAATCATGATCAATCAATCATGTTTCCGTCTCATGTGTTTAATATAGGTTTCAAGATCTTCTTTTTCGCTGTTTCAATTGACCCTATCCAACGTGTTTAACCAACCAACCAACCAACTAATCAACCAATCAATCAATCAATCAATCAATCATGATCATGATCATGATCAATCAATCAATCAATCAATCATGTTTCCGTTTCATGTGTTTAATATAGGGTTCAAGA
>NW_027267823.1:0-13833 GCF_963676685.1 Mytilus edulis
TACGAACTGTCAATCATTCGATCAATCAATCAATCAAACGATCGATCAATTGATTGATTGATCAATCATGATCACAAACCTTCAATCAACCAATACACGTATCTTCTCCGTTGAATTCATGAAAGAAAAAACCTTTAATTCGCTTCGCGTATCATTATGGCACCCTCAACGGAGTTGGGGTGACATCTTGTTATTCTACGTTTCTTTTTTTTCTTTTTATTTTTATTCTTCCACACATTTTGTCCACGCTATTTCTCGTAATTGGTCAGACCCATGTTGATGGAACTATACCATAATATGAACCGCCATGTGAAGTTGTGCAAGAGACATTGGAATGGTAAAAAATGGCCGCCGTTACCATGGAAACAAAAAAAATGTAAAAATAAATCTAAATTTTAAATCTTCGTTATAAGAGGCAAAGTCTTGAAAGTTTATGTAAATGTTGGCAGTGGTGCCCCGAGGTACCAACAGTACTTGGAATTTTCAAAATGGCTGCCATTGCCATGGAAACTAGACAAAAGTTTAACATTGACCCTATGGGAAAATGCGTTTTAGCTGCATTTTCTTGAAAAATATAACAACAATTCCACGGAAATCGTAATTAGGAGTGTGTGCAAATGGTCACATGCAATTGCTGTACTGCTAACATGTACTAGAATATTCTAGAATAAAAATATGTATTTTATTTAATGTGCTTTAAAGAGAAAATCGCCACCGAGAGAACGAGAAACACTCAGAGTACAAATTACTGACATTTCTGCACTTGCGTTAAAGTACATATCCGTGAATGACACACCTGCTAAAATATACACATTAACTGAAATCAATCGATAAACATGTAATTAAATTGTACACGATAAGTTACATGTATTGTATGATACGCGAGCTATTGAAGAATAAATTGAACAGTTAATACGCCGCTCCGTCAATATATACACATGTTGTCTGTCCTACGTCCCCTCTAAAAAGAATATTAATATGCTAAGTCCACGATAATATACTTCAGTATCACGTGACCCCACCTTCCTACTTGCGCGCGTGTCTAATTTTAGATTTAAAAAGGATTCCCAAACTATGTATAGAACTGAAACGTATTCTACGGAAGAGAAAAAAAAAAGGGGGGGGGGGGTTGGGGGGGTTTGGGGGGGGGGGGGGGGGGTGGGTTTAGAAATGCTGATTCCGACATGTATAATAGATATGCCATTTGACTTTTGTACACTCATAATTGTTGATGCTACTGTGACAATGTGCAGTACGGGGTGCCATCGTCCGCTATTGCTTGCAATAGCAAATCTAGTGTTATAATAACTCATTCGCAATTCTTTTTTTTTTCGGATGTAAGAAAAGCAAATAGAGTATTTGTCTCAATACTACATGCAAAATTGTGCGTCAGATATTTGTCACTGAACAGTATGAAACGTATAGACAATAAATAAACCTATGCAAAATGTGTCATTTTAGGCAATACAACGTATTGATCAATCGATCAATCAATCAATCAAATCATGATCAGAGTGATCAAATCATGATCACATTGATCAAATCATGATTAGAGATCGATCAATCAATCAAGTGTTGATATCAATCAAGTGCAGAATCCGAAATAAACGTCCCATCGCTATTTTTACGAACTGTCAATCATTCGATCAATCAATCAATCAAACGATCGATCAATTGATTGATTGATCAATCATGATCACAAACCTTCAATCAACCAATACACGTATCTTCTCCGTTGAATTCATGAAAGAAAAAACCTTTAATTCGCTTCGCGTATCATTATGGCACCCTCAACGGAGTTGGGGTGACATCTTGTTATTCTACGTTTCTTTTTTTTCTTTTTATTTTTATTCTTCCACACATTTTGTCCACGCTATTTCTCGTAATTGGTCAGACCCATGTTGATGGAACTATACCATAATATGAACCGCCATGTGAAGTTGTGCAAGAGACATTGGAATGGTAAAAAATGGCCGCCGTTACCATGGAAACAAAAAAAATGTAAAAATAAATCTAAATTTTAAATCTTTCGTTATAAGAGGCAAAGTCTTGAAAGTTTATGTAAATGTTGGCAGTGGTGCCCCGAGGTACCAACAGTACTTGGAATTTTCAAAATGGCTGCCATTGCCATGGAAACTAGACAAAAGTTTAACATTGACCCTATGGGAAAATGCGTTTTAGCTGCATTTTCTTGAAAAATATAACAACAATTCCACGGAAATCGTAATTAGGAGTGTGTGCAAATGGTCACATGCAATTGCTGTACTGCTAACATGTACTAGAATATTCTAGAATAAAAATATGTATTTTATTTAATGTGCTTTAAAGAGAAAATCGCCACCGAGAGAACGAGAAACACTCAGAGTACAAATTACTGACATTTCTGCACTTGCGTTAAAGTACATATCCGTGAATGACACACCTGCTAAAATATACACATTAACTGAAATCAATCGATAAACATGTAATTAAATTGTACACGATAAGTTACATGTATTGTATGATACGCGAGCTATTGAAGAATAAATTGAACAGTTAATACGCCGCTCCGTCAATATATACACATGTTGTCTGTCCTACGTCCCCTCTAAAAAGAATATTAATATGCTAAGTCCACGATAATATACTTCAGTATCACGTGACCCCACCTTCCTACTTGCGCGCGTGTCTAATTTTAGATTTAAAAAGGATTCCCAAACTATGTATAGAACTGAAACGTATTCTACGGAAGAGAAAAAAAAAAGGGGGGGGGTTGGGGGGGTTTGGGGGGGGGGGGGGGGGTGGGTTTAGAAATGCTGATTCCGACATGTATAATAGATATGCCATTTGACTTTTGTACACTCATAATTGTTGATGCTACTGTGACAATGTGCAGTACGGGGTGCCATCGTCCGCTATTGCTTGCAATAGCAAATCTAGTGTTATAATAACTCATTCGCAATTCTTTTTTTTTCGGATGTAAGAAAAGCAAATAGAGTATTTGTCTCAATACTACATGCAAAATTGTGCGTCAGATATTTGTCACTGAACAGTATGAAACGTATAGACAATAAATAAACCTATGCAAAATGTGTCATTTTAGGCAATACAACGTATTGATCAATCGATCAATCAATCAATCAAATCATGATCAGAGTGATCAAATCATGATCACATTGATCAAATCATGATTAGAGATCGATCAATCAATCAAGTGTTGATATCAATCAAGTGCAGAATCCGAAATAAACGTCCCATCGCTATTTTTACGAACTGTCAATCATTCGATCAATCAATCAATCAAACGATCGATCAATTGATTGATTGATCAATCATGATCACAAACCTTCAATCAACCAATACACGTATCTTCTCCGTTGAATTCATGAAAGAAAAAACCTTTAATTCGCTTCGCGTATCATTATGGCACCCTCAACGGAGTTGGGGTGACATCTTGTTATTCTACGTTTCTTTTTTTTCTTTTTATTTTTATTCTTCCACACATTTTGTCCACGCTATTTCTCGTAATTGGTCAGACCCATGTTGATGGAACTATACCATAATATGAACCGCCATGTGAAGTTGTGCAAGAGACATTGGAATGGTAAAAAATGGCCGCCGTTACCATGGAAACAAAAAAAATGTAAAAATAAATCTAAATTTTAAATCTTTCGTTATAAGAGGCAAAGTCTTGAAAGTTTATGTAAATGTTGGCAGTGGTGCCCCGAGGTACCAACAGTACTTGGAATTTCAAAATGGCTGCCATTGCCATGGAAACTAGACAAAAGTTTAACATTGACCCTATGGGAAAATGCGTTTTAGCTGCATTTTCTTGAAAAATATAACAACAATTCCACGGAAATCGTAATTAGGAGTGTGTGCAAATGGTCACATGCAATTGCTGTACTGCTAACATGTACTAGAATATTCTAGAATAAAAATATGTATTTTATTTAATGTGCTTTAAAGAGAAAATCGCCACCGAGAGAACGAGAAACACTCAGAGTACAAATTACTGACATTTCTGCACTTGCGTTAAAGTACATATCCGTGAATGACACACCTGCTAAAATATACACATTAACTGAAATCAATCGATAAACATGTAATTAAATTGTACACGATAAGTTACATGTATTGTATGATACGCGAGCTATTGAAGAATAAATTGAACAGTTAATACGCCGCTCCGTCAATATATACACATGTTGTCTGTCCTACGTCCCCTCTAAAAAGAATATTAATATGCTAAGTCCACGATAATATACTTCAGTATCACGTGACCCCACCTTCCTACTTGCGCGCGTGTCTAATTTTAGATTTAAAAAGGATTCCCAAACTATGTATAGAACTGAAACGTATTCTACGGAAGAGAAAAAAAAAAGGGGGGGGGGGGTTGGGGGGGTTTGGGGGGGGGGGGGGGGGTGGGTTTAGAAATGCTGATTCCGACATGTATAATAGATATGCCATTTGACTTTTGTACACTCATAATTGTTGATGCTACTGTGACAATGTGCAGTACGGGGTGCCATCGTCCGCTATTGCTTGCAATAGCAAATCTAGTGTTATAATAACTCATTCGCAATTCTTTTTTTTTTCGGATGTAAGAAAAGCAAATAGAGTATTTGTCTCAATACTACATGCAAAATTGTGCGTCAGATATTTGTCACTGAACAGTATGAAACGTATAGACAATAAATAAACCTATGCAAAATGTGTCATTTTAGGCAATACAACGTATTGATCAATCGATCAATCAATCAATCAAATCATGATCAGAGTGATCAAATCATGATCACATTGATCAAATCATGATTAGAGATCGATCAATCAATCAAGTGTTGATATCAATCAAGTGCAGAATCCGAAATAAACGTCCCATCGCTATTTTTACGAACTGTCAATCATTCGATCAATCAATCAATCAAACGATCGATCAATTGATTGATTGATCAATCATGATCACAAACCTTCAATCAACCAATACACGTATCTTCTCCGTTGAATTCATGAAAGAAAAAACCTTTAATTCGCTTCGCGTATCATTATGGCACCCTCAACGGAGTTGGGGTGACATCTTGTTATTCTACGTTTCTTTTTTTCTTTTTATTTTTATTCTTCCACACATTTTGTCCACGCTATTTCTCGTAATTGGTCAGACCCATGTTGATGGAACTATACCATAATATGAACCGCCATGTGAAGTTGTGCAAGAGACATTGGAATGGTAAAAAATGGCCGCCGTTACCATGGAAACAAAAAAAATGTAAAAATAAATCTAAATTTTAAATCTTTCGTTATAAGAGGCAAAGTCTTGAAAGTTTATGTAAATGTTGGCAGTGGTGCCCCGAGGTACCAACAGTACTTGGAATTTTCAAAATGGCTGCCATTGCCATGGAAACTAGACAAAAGTTTAACATTGACCCTATGGGAAAATGCGTTTTAGCTGCATTTTCTTGAAAAATATAACAACAATTCCACGGAAATCGTAATTAGGAGTGTGTGCAAATGGTCACATGCAATTGCTGTACTGCTAACATGTACTAGAATATTCTAGAATAAAAATATGTATTTTATTTAATGTGCTTTAAAGAGAAAATCGCCACCGAGAGAACGAGAAACACTCAGAGTACAAATTACTGACATTTCTGCACTTGCGTTAAAGTACATATCCGTGAATGACACACCTGCTAAAATATACACATTAACTGAAATCAATCGATAAACATGTAATTAAATTGTACACGATAAGTTACATGTATTGTATGATACGCGAGCTATTGAAGAATAAATTGAACAGTTAATACGCCGCTCCGTCAATATATACACATGTTGTCTGTCCTACGTCCCCTCTAAAAAGAATATTAATATGCTAAGTCCACGATAATATACTTCAGTATCACGTGACCCCACCTTCCTACTTGCGCGCGTGTCTAATTTTAGATTTAAAAAGGATTCCCAAACTATGTATAGAACTGAAACGTATTCTACGGAAGAGAAAAAAAAAAGGGGGGGGGGGGGGGTTGGGGGGGTTTGGGGGGGGGGGGGGTGGGTTTAGAAATGCTGATTCCGACATGTATAATAGATATGCCATTTGACTTTTGTACACTCATAATTGTTGATGCTACTGTGACAATGTGCAGTACGGGGTGCCATCGTCCGCTATTGCTTGCAATAGCAAATCTAGTGTTATAATAACTCATTCGCAATTCTTTTTTTTTTCGGATGTAAGAAAAGCAAATAGAGTATTTGTCTCAATACTACATGCAAAATTGTGCGTCAGATATTTGTCACTGAACAGTATGAAACGTATAGACAATAAATAAACCTATGCAAAATGTGTCATTTTAGGCAATACAACGTATTGATCAATCGATCAATCAATCAATCAAATCATGATCAGAGTGATCAAATCATGATCACATTGATCAAATCATGATTAGAGATCGATCAATCAATCAAGTGTTGATATCAATCAAGTGCAGAATCCGAAATAAACGTCCCATCGCTATTTTTACGAACTGTCAATCATTCGATCAATCAATCAATCAAACGATCGATCAATTGATTGATTGATCAATCATGATCACAAACCTTCAATCAACCAATACACGTATCTTCTCCGTTGAATTCATGAAAGAAAAAACCTTTAATTCGCTTCGCGTATCATTATGGCACCCTCAACGGAGTTGGGGTGACATCTTGTTATTCTACGTTTCTTTTTTTTCTTTTTATTTTTATTCTTCCACACATTTTGTCCACGCTATTTCTCGTAATTGGTCAGACCCATGTTGATGGAACTATACCATAATATGAACCGCCATGTGAAGTTGTGCAAGAGACATTGGAATGGTAAAAAATGGCCGCCGTTACCATGGAAACAAAAAAAATGTAAAAATAAATCTAAATTTTAAATCTTTCGTTATAAGAGGCAAAGTCTTGAAAGTTTATGTAAATGTTGGCAGTGGTGCCCCGAGGTACCAACAGTACTTGGAATTTTCAAAATGGCTGCCATTGCCATGGAAACTAGACAAAAGTTTAACATTGACCCTATGGGAAAATGCGTTTTAGCTGCATTTTCTTGAAAAATATAACAACAATTCCACGGAAATCGTAATTAGGAGTGTGTGCAAATGGTCACATGCAATTGCTGTACTGCTAACATGTACTAGAATATTCTAGAATAAAAATATGTATTTTATTTATGTGCTTTAAAGAGAAAATCGCCACCGAGAGAACGAGAAACACTCAGAGTACAAATTACTGACATTTCTGCACTTGCGTTAAAGTACATATCCGTGAATGACACACCTGCTAAAATATACACATTAACTGAAATCAATCGATAAACATGTAATTAAATTGTACACGATAAGTTACATGTATTGTATGATACGCGAGCTATTGAAGAATAAATTGAACAGTTAATACGCCGCTCCGTCAATATATACACATGTTGTCTGTCCTACGTCCCCTCTAAAAAGAATATTAATATGCTAAGTCCACGATAATATACTTCAGTATCACGTGACCCCACCTTCCTACTTGCGCGCGTGTCTAATTTTAGATTTAAAAAGGATTCCCAAACTATGTATAGAACTGAAACGTATTCTACGGAAGAGAAAAAAAAAAGGGGGGGGGGGGTTGGGGGGGTTTGGGGGGGGGGGGGGGGGTGGGTTTAGAAATGCTGATTCCGACATGTATAATAGATATGCCATTTGACTTTTGTACACTCATAATTGTTGATGCTACTGTGACAATGTGCAGTACGGGGTGCCATCGTCCGCTATTGCTTGCAATAGCAAATCTAGTGTTATAATAACTCATTCGCAATTCTTTTTTTTTTCGGATGTAAGAAAAGCAAATAGAGTATTTGTCTCAATACTACATGCAAAATTGTGCGTCAGATATTTGTCACTGAACAGTATGAAACGTATAGACAATAAATAAACCTATGCAAAATGTGTCATTTTAGGCAATACAACGTATTGATCAATCGATCAATCAATCAATCAAATCATGATCAGAGTGATCAAATCATGATCACATTGATCAAATCATGATTAGAGATCGATCAATCAATCAAGTGTTGATATCAATCAAGTGCAGAATCCGAAATAAACGTCCCATCGCTATTTTTACGAACTGTCAATCATTCGATCAATCAATCAATCAAACGATCGATCAATTGATTGATTGATCAATCATGATCACAAACCTTCAATCAACCAATACACGTATCTTCTCCGTTGAATTCATGAAAGAAAAAACCTTTAATTCGCTTCGCGTATCATTATGGCACCCTCAACGGAGTTGGGGTGACATCTTGTTATTCTACGTTTCTTTTTTTTCTTTTTATTTTTATTCTTCCACACATTTTGTCCACGCTATTTCTCGTAATTGGTCAGACCCATGTTGATGGAACTATACCATAATATGAACCGCCATGTGAAGTTGTGCAAGAGACATTGGAATGGTAAAAAATGGCCGCCGTTACCATGGAAACAAAAAAAATGTAAAAATAAATCTAAATTTTAAATCTTTCGTTATAAGAGGCAAAGTCTTGAAAGTTTATGTAAATGTTGGCAGTGGTGCCCCGAGGTACCAACAGTACTTGGAATTTTCAAAATGGCTGCCATTGCCATGGAAACTAGACAAAAGTTTAACATTGACCCTATGGGAAAATGCGTTTTAGCTGCATTTTCTTGAAAAATATAACAACAATTCCACGGAAATCGTAATTAGGAGTGTGTGCAAATGGTCACATGCAATTGCTGTACTGCTAACATGTACTAGAATATTCTAGAATAAAAATATGTATTTTATTTAATGTGCTTTAAAGAGAAAATCGCCACCGAGAGAACGAGAAACACTCAGAGTACAAATTACTGACATTTCTGCACTTGCGTTAAAGTACATATCCGTGAATGACACACCTGCTAAAATATACACATTAACTGAAATCAATCGATAAACATGTAATTAAATTGTACACGATAAGTTACATGTATTGTATGATACGCGAGCTATTGAAGAATAAATTGAACAGTTAATACGCCGCTCCGTCAATATATACACATGTTGTCTGTCCTACGTCCCCTCTAAAAAGAATATTAATATGCTAAGTCCACGATAATATACTTCAGTATCACGTGACCCCACCTTCCTACTTGCGCGCGTGTCTAATTTTAGATTTAAAAAGGATTCCCAAACTATGTATAGAACTGAAACGTATTCTACGGAAGAGAAAAAAAAAAGGGGGGGGGGGGGGTTGGGGGGGTTTGGGGGGGGGGGGGGGGGTGGGTTTAGAAATGCTGATTCCGACATGTATAATAGATATGCCATTTGACTTTTGTACACTCATAATTGTTGATGCTACTGTGACAATGTGCAGTACGGGGTGCCATCGTCCGCTATTGCTTGCAATAGCAAATCTAGTGTTATAATAACTCATTCGCAATTCTTTTTTTTTTCGGATGTAAGAAAAGCAAATAGAGTATTTGTCTCAATACTACATGCAAAATTGTGCGTCAGATATTTGTCACTGAACAGTATGAAACGTATAGACAATAAATAAACCTATGCAAAATGTGTCATTTTAGGCAATACAACGTATTGATCAATCGATCAATCAATCAATCAAATCATGATCAGAGTGATCAAATCATGATCACATTGATCAAATCATGATTAGAGATCGATCAATCAATCAAGTGTTGATATCAATCAAGTGCAGAATCCGAAATAAACGTCCCATCGCTATTTTTACGAACTGTCAATCATTCGATCAATCAATCAATCAAACGATCGATCAATTGATTGATTGATCAATCATGATCACAAACCTTCAATCAACCAATACACGTATCTTCTCCGTTGAATTCATGAAAGAAAAAACCTTTAATTCGCTTCGCGTATCATTATGGCACCCTCAACGGAGTTGGGGTGACATCTTGTTATTCTACGTTTCTTTTTTTTCTTTTTATTTTTATTCTTCCACACATTTTGTCCACGCTATTTCTCGTAATTGGTCAGACCCATGTTGATGGAACTATACCATAATATGAACCGCCATGTGAAGTTGTGCAAGAGACATTGGAATGGTAAAAAATGGCCGCCGTTACCATGGAAACAAAAAAAATGTAAAAATAAATCTAAATTTTAAATCTTTCGTTATAAGAGGCAAAGTCTTGAAAGTTTATGTAAATGTTGGCAGTGGTGCCCCGAGGTACCAACAGTACTTGGAATTTTCAAAATGGCTGCCATTGCCATGGAAACTAGACAAAAGTTTAACATTGACCCTATGGGAAAATGCGTTTTAGCTGCATTTTCTTGAAAAATATAACAACAATTCCACGGAAATCGTAATTAGGAGTGTGTGCAAATGGTCACATGCAATTGCTGTACTGCTAACATGTACTAGAATATTCTAGAATAAAAATATGTATTTTATTTAATGTGCTTTAAAGAGAAAATCGCCACCGAGAGAACGAGAAACACTCAGAGTACAAATTACTGACATTTCTGCACTTGCGTTAAAGTACATATCCGTGAATGACACACCTGCTAAAATATACACATTAACTGAAATCAATCGATAAACATGTAATTAAATTGTACACGATAAGTTACATGTATTGTATGATACGCGAGCTATTGAAGAATAAATTGAACAGTTAATACGCCGCTCCGTCAATATATACACATGTTGTCTGTCCTACGTCCCCTCTAAAAAGAATATTAATATGCTAAGTCCACGATAATATACTTCAGTATCACGTGACCCCACCTTCCTACTTGCGCGCGTGTCTAATTTTAGATTTAAAAAGGATTCCCAAACTATGTATAGAACTGAAACGTATTCTACGGAAGAGAAAAAAAAAAGGGGGGGGGGGGTTGGGGGGGTTTGGGGGGGGGGGGGGGGGGTGGGTTTAGAAATGCTGATTCCGACATGTATAATAGATATGCCATTTGACTTTTGTACACTCATAATTGTTGATGCTACTGTGACAATGTGCAGTACGGGGTGCCATCGTCCGCTATTGCTTGCAATAGCAAATCTAGTGTTATAATAACTCATTCGCAATTCTTTTTTTTTTCGGATGTAAGAAAAGCAAATAGAGTATTTGTCTCAATACTACATGCAAAATTGTGCGTCAGATATTTGTCACTGAACAGTATGAAACGTATAGACAATAAATAAACCTATGCAAAATGTGTCATTTTAGGCAATACAACGTATTGATCAATCGATCAATCAATCAATCAAATCATGATCAGAGTGATCAAATCATGATCACATTGATCAAATCATGATTAGAGATCGATCAATCAATCAAGTGTTGATATCAATCAAGTGCAGAATCCGAAATAAACGTCCCATCGCTATTTTTACGAATTGTCAATCATTCGATCAATCAATCAATCAAACGATCGATCAATTGATTGATTGATCAATCATGATCACAAACCTTCAATCAACCAATACACGTATCTTCTCCGTTGAATTCATGAAAGAAAAAACCTTTAATTCGCTTCGCGTATCATTATGGCACCCTCAACGGAGTTGGGGTGACATCTTGTTATTCTACGTTTCTTTTTTTTCTTTTTATTTTTATTCTTCCACACATTTTGTCCACGCTATTTCTCGTAATTGGTCAGACCCATGTTGATGGAACTATACCATAATATGAACCGCCATGTGAAGTTGTGCAAGAGACATTGGAATGGTAAAAAATGGCCGCCGTTACCATGGAAACAAAAAAAATGTAAAAATAAATCTAAATTTTAAATCTTTCGTTATAAGAGGCAAAGTCTTGAAAGTTTATGTAAATGTTGGCAGTGGTGCCCCGAGGTACCAACAGTACTTGGAATTTTCAAAATGGCTGCCATTGCCATGGAAACTAGACAAAAGTTTAACATTGACCCTATGGGAAAATGCGTTTTAGCTGCATTTTCTTGAAAAATATAACAACAATTCCACGGAAATCGTAATTAGGAGTGTGTGCAAATGGTCACATGCAATTGCTGTACTGCTAACATGTACTAGAATATTCTAGAATAAAAATATGTATTTTATTTAATGTGCTTTAAAGAGAAAATCGCCACCGAGAGAACGAGAAACACTCAGAGTACAAATTACTGACATTTCTGCACTTGCGTTAAAGTACATATCCGTGAATGACACACCTGCTAAAATATACACATTAACTGAAATCAATCGATAAACATGTAATTAAATTGTACACGATAAGTTACATGTATTGTATGATACGCGAGCTATTGAAGAATAAATTGAACAGTTAATACGCCGCTCCGTCAATATATACACATGTTGTCTGTCCTACGTCCCCTCTAAAAAGAATATTAATATGCTAAGTCCACGATAATATACTTCAGTATCACGTGACCCCACCTTCCTACTTGCGCGCGTGTCTAATTTTAGATTTAAAAAGGATTCCCAAACTATGTATAGAACTGAAACGTATTCTACGGAAGAGAAAAAAAAAGGGGGGGGGGGGGTTGGGGGGGTTTGGGGGGGGGGGGGGTGGGTTTAGAAATGCTGATTCCGACATGTATAATAGATATGCCATTTGACTTTTGTACACTCATAATTGTTGATGCTACTGTGACAATGTGCAGTACGGGGTGCCATCGTCCGCTATTGCTTGCAATAGCAAATCTAGTGTTATAATAACTCATTCGCAATTCTTTTTTTTTTCGGATGTAAGAAAAGCAAATAGAGTATTTGTCTCAATACTACATGCAAAATTGTGCGTCAGATATTTGTCACTGAACAGTATGAAACGTATAGACAATAAATAAACCTATGCAAAATGTGTCATTTTAGGCAATACAACGTATTGATCAATCGATCAATCAATCAATCAAATCATGATCAGAGTGATCAAATCATGATCACATTGATCAAATCATGATTAGAGATCGATCAATCAATCAAGTGTTGATATCAATCAAGTGCAGAATCCGAAATAAACGTCCCATCGCTATTTTTACGAACTGTCAATCATTCGATCAATCAATCAATCAAACGATCGATCAATTGATTGATTGATCAATCATGATCACAAACCTTCAATCAACCAATACACGTATCTTCTCCGTTGAATTCATGAAAGAAAAAACCTTTAATTCGCTTCGCGTATCATTATGGCACCCTCAACGGAGTTGGGGTGACATCTTGTTATTCTACGTTTCTTTTTTTTCTTTTTATTTTTATTCTTCCACACATTTTGTCCACGCTATTTCTCGTAATTGGTCAGACCCATGTTGATGGAACTATACCATAATATGAACCGCCATGTGAAGTTGTGCAAGAGACATTGGAATGGTAAAAAATGGCCGCCGTTACCATGGAAACAAAAAAAATGTAAAAATAAATCTAAATTTTAAATCTTTCGTTATAAGAGGCAAAGTCTTGAAAGTTTATGTAAATGTTGGCAGTGGTGCCCCGAGGTACCAACAGTACTTGGAATTTTCAAAATGGCTGCCATTGCCATGGAAACTAGACAAAAGTTTAACATTGACCCTATGGGAAAATGCGTTTTAGCTGCATTTTCTTGAAAAATATAACAACAATTCCACGGAAATCGTAATTAGGAGTGTGTGCAAATGGTCACATGCAATTGCTGTACTGCTAACATGTACTAGAATATTCTAGAATAAAAATATGTATTTTATTTAATGTGCTTTAAGAGAAAATCGCCACCGAGAGAACGAGAAACACTCAGAGTACAAATTACTGACATTTCTGCACTTGCGTTAAAGTACATATCCGTGAATGACACACCTGCTAAAATATACACATTAACTGAAATCAATCGATAAACATGT
>NW_027267824.1:0-1000 GCF_963676685.1 Mytilus edulis
TCTATCTGTCTATCTACAAGGTTACCATATTATCTTCGGGTAACCAATCATTTATCTATCTACATATACATCTAACTATCTACATATATATATATTATATAAATCTATATTATGAATAAAAGCTGTGGCCAGATATCGCCAATCCTTATATGCATTTTGTTTTAATGGCACCATCTGAGATAACTGTCACATATGCTATTGTTTTTCTTCTTATTTTTTAAGATGATTGAATCATAAACTGTTGATGAAAAGCTCTTTTTAGTGTAATCTATTTGAATTGTTTTACTTAAAATCATTCACGATGAATGCATGTATCGGAATGCACGTATTTTGTGTCTGTATAACAAGTGTTATTGTTCAAACAATTGGAAATCGTAAGTGTTTATTTTATTATTTTTTACCTAATCTGATCAAAATGCATAAACTTTGACAAACTATACATTAGCTAAAAATGCGTCTACAGTTTGTTCGTTTTGTTAGTTAAAACACTGAATTTCGTTCTAACTTTAACTTTGAATCAACTATCAACACTTTTTTCCCCATTAAAAAGATTGATTCTGACGAAAGAAAAAAGAGGCATAATCGTGATTGTTATACTCAAAACAATGTCGAAAATTACTCAAATTTAGGAATTGGAACCTATTTTTTGCATTTTCAATAATACTAGATTATCGTTGATCATCTCAACGAGATCAATTTTCTCGCTTGAGGGTACGGGCGAATGTGAGAAAATCAATCGAGTTGAGATTAATAATGATAATCTGTTTATCGCTATTTCACCGATGACGACGGTGGTTATCCTGGTACCTATGATAACTATTGTTAATTTCATTGACAATAGCACTTACGCTCTTAGTTTCTAGTGTTAATTTTTCATATCACTCTAACTGTACTGAAAACAGAAATTATCAGTCAAAGTAAAATTTTGTAATACAGCGATAAAAAGGTTTTATCATCACTATCTTCATACATTCATCTGATGAAGACGATGAACTGACAA
>NW_027267825.1:0-18586 GCF_963676685.1 Mytilus edulis
AGTCCCTTTAGAAGTATAACTAGTTTATGAAAAAAAGAAAAAAAAGAAATAATTCCAAACATGTTGCTCTGAATATTGTCTTTTGATCATAACATGACGGTTTGACAAATTGATCGATGTCTAACTTTTTTTACAATAGACTGCACTTAAATATTACCGAAATCTACGACGGAATGAATGAATGTCAAATCTCTGTTCCGCCACGAAATGACGCAGGTTCTACATAATGGTAGAAAATATGTTTTCGCAGTTGTGTACATTGTACCTATATTTCCATTGTATTTGATATACCAGTAGCATGAACATTTTTTTTTATACTATTTTAAGTGGCTGGGGCCTCAGCCACTCCGTAACAGGATACCGTATATGAAGCTTCCAATGTTCATCAGTTTGACCAAAAGTTAAAAAATAAATCTGTCTTTTGTGTTCCATTTATCCTGACAATGGTTGATATTGACCTGAATTTTGGTTTTAAGAGTATATTATTTAATATATTAAGTGGCACGATTGACCGTGAATGTGGTGTTTAACCGTACCAATGAAAGGAGATAGATCCGATGTTAACGTCATTGAGACAAAAACCCAACGACACAACAAGACATTTGAATGATTATCAGCACGTCTGTGAAAAACTAAGTGGTTAAAGATTCATCGGCATTTTTCATGTGTTTATTTATGAATATATAAACTTGAATATTTCATTTGAAAAACTTGTGAGATAAAGGAGATCATGGTGATATAGGATATTTGTGAGTTAAACAACGACAAAGGGTATCTGGATATACAGCCGCTATCCACAAGCTATAAAGGGTCCCAAAATTACTAGTGTAAAACCATTCAAACGGGAAAACCAACGGTCTAATTAATAGTCCACATGAGGTAGATGTATACAACCATAAGGCCTTTAACAATGAGAAAAATATAATACCGTATAGTCTGCCGTAATAAAAAAAACACTGTATAAAAGTATGAAACAATTCTATTGAATAAACAATTTACAACAAAACAATTTACAACAAGAATGTGTCCAAAGTACACAGATGCCCCACTCGCACTATCCTTTTGCATGTTCCATGGACCGTGAAATTGGGTAATAATCTAATTTGGCATTAAAATTAGAAAGATTATACTATAGGGAACATATGTACTAAGTTTCAAGTTGATTGGACTTCAATTTCATCAAAAACTACCTTGACCAAAAACTTTAACCTGAAACATGCACTTTCATTTTCTATGTTCAGTGAACCGTGAAATTGAAGTCAAAAGAATAATTTGGCTTTAAAATTAGAAAGATCAGATCATAAGCAACAAGTGTACTATGTTTCAAGATGATTGGACTTCAGCTTCATCAAAAACTACCTTGACCAAAAACTTTAACCTGAACGAACGGACGCAGAGACGGACGAACAGACGAACGAACGGAGTCACAGACCAGAAAACATAATGCCCCTCTACTATCGTAGGTGGAGCATAAAAAGCAAACATATGACCGACAGAAACCAACATCAATAACTGAACTGCAGACATTAGAAATGGGACGGAGTAAAACAATATTGTGAAAGCTATACTCTCTCCTAACCTGGGACAGATTGATACAAAGCAGAAACGAAAACATAAACCTCTAACGAAAACATAAACCGGACAAATATCTACAAATGTAAGTTGTGAATACAACAAAAACAACAAATATAGCAATCAGGACCAACTTTCATAAATACCAAAATTAACAAAGTATGACATATGCATGTAAACCCTACATGATTTAAGTTTATTGACTTATGAGACACACCTATATAGATTTTGCTGCATTAAATTTGTTTATGTTTTGGCTGCCACGCAATTGCAAAATACAAGATACAATGAAGCTATTCCGGTGACAGGGTTCACTATATATGTGTAAAGCTTTATAATTTAAAAGATAAATCCGCGGATGCTTCATACCTTGAATACACATGACATCGGTACAATATGAAAACAAGTGAAACTGCGAGCTACTGCTCGCTGATGATACCCCCGCCGCAAGTGGATAATATAACTAGTGTAAAAATATGCAAGTGTTCGGTAAACAGGAAGTTGTCGAGTGATAAATCTGAAAACGCATCACACGGTATAGCTGACTTATATAAATCCTGAAACCAAATTTCAGAAATCCTTGTATTGTAGTTCCTGAGAAAAATGTGACGAAAATTTTCAACTTGGCTATCATGTGTAAAATCATACAAGTGTTCGGTAAGGCAGCAACCATTTGATTTTATTTTTTTTTTGGGGGGGGGGGGGGCTATGGTTTTTTGTCGAGCCTTCGACTTTAGTCGAAAAAGCGAGACTAAGCGATCCTACATTCCGTCGGCGTCGGCGTCGTCGGCGGCGTCAACAAATATTCACTCTGTGGTTAAAGTTTTTGAAATTTTAATAACTTTCTTAAACTTTACTGGATTTCTACCAAACTACACAATCTATTTTTTAGCGACAAACCGAAAACATTTTTTTTCTTTCAATTTTAGCATTACAGATAGTGGCAGCTGAGGATGAAACAAACATTTTTTTTTTCTCAGGGTCCAAAACAAATTATTTTTTTCACCAAAACCTGGAAACAAACTTTTTTTCCAAAAAAAACCCATAGCCCCCCCCCCCCCCCCCCCCCCCCAGAAAATCAAATGGTTGCTGCCTAAACAGGAAGTTGTCAAGTGATCAATCTGAAAACGCATCACACAGTATAGCTGACTTAGATAAACCCTGAAACCAAATTTCAGAAATCCTTGTATTGTAGTTCCTGAGAAAAATGCGACGAAAAATATTCATGGGACGGACGGACTGACTGACGGACTGACGGAAGGACAGACAGAGGTTAAACAGTATCCCCCCTTTTAAAGCGGGGGTATAATAAGAAGATGGGGTATGATTGCAAATGAGTAAGTTTCCACCAGAGACCAACCATTTAAAGGGTAAGCACATTTGATTTATGTCACAAAATGGCATTCAACAATGAGCAACAATGAGCAAATTAAAATCGTACAGCAAACTGTAAAAGGCTTTCAATCTGTCATTTTGTCAATTGTCTTTATTCTACTTTTCATAATTCAGCGACTATAAAAACACTGCATACTTATTTTGTGAATTTCATATTAATTATAGATAATGGAAATACATATTTGGTATAATTATGAGATTCGTTCCATGCAGGTATTATATATATTTATGTATACATGTCCGTCAAAACGAGTTTCTCTTATGAGGTAACAGGTATGATTGACACCTTACTTTTTCGGCAACTGTTTAATTCTCTTTTTTTTTTTTTTAAATTATTTAGTTAATTTAGCAGACATTCCTATTCTTTACGATTCAATACTGAGACCCTACACACTGAAATCAATCAAAAATCAAAAAGTACTGAACATCGGATGACCGCAAGTTCTTGTGGATGATCCGACAAGCACTTGTCTGAGAAAAAACTCACGTCTCTATACCTAAAAGTGCGGTAAATGTACAGATATAAAAAAAAATATGAGACAAGTTCGTGCATGGATGATAAATTAATGACAGGGAATTAAACCTTACCGTAATGACTACTATATTGTAGTGATACAAATCAGTATACTCTTAGACTGGCTTATTGTTATATATTATACTAATACTTGTATATTACAGTTACATACATGCATTTGTATAATATTATTCTACTTTATCAATAATAGTGCAACTACCTGCAAGTGCATGGTGGACACTCTTCTGTAATAATTCGATTTTTTTTTATGGAATGGATTTCAGTAGGGCCGAGAAAAAAAGAATCTGAGTTTCCGGTAACCCGACCGACCCTGTTTTTTTATAGCCCCGACCCTAATTTTTTTTATCGGATCTTCTGATGGAGTTCTTTGGAAATAATGCTAATAATAATAATATATAGCTTTAAGTCTAACATACACACGAAAAGGGGGAGCTGATTTTTTTTTACAAAAAATCATACAGGAAAACGGCCAACGGTCTAATACATATAAATATCGAGTAACGAGAAACACTATACATGTATGATCCTGTACAACAAACTACAACCACTGAACAATATGCTTCCGACTTCTTACATTTGGTCTCTGGTGAAGAGTTGACTTATTGCCAATCATGCAACATCTTCTGTTGTTTCTATTTTGCAGATTCTTGAAGACTGATTGTTGAATCTATATGTCTTTTTGTGGTTTGTCCATCGATTGCTGAATCATATTATCTTTTTTGTGCATTTCTATATCAATAATAAATAGCTAGATTTATTAGCAAACCACTTGTAACAACGAAATTATGCATATTACTATAAAAACATTGCTCTCGTTCTTTCGGGGATGGTGAAAGGGACCATCCATTGGCATCAAGATCACCAGATGCGACGTAAAGTCATCAGATATTTGATAAATCTTTTTTTTATATCTCCCTGATAAAGCCTGAAAAGTAAATTATATGTTATGCTTGTCCAAAGTGTGTACAATTGGCTTTTTTTAAATACGGATCATGCTTATAAATGAGGAAGGGCATTTCAATTTTGTTTTTGGTAGGTTTTAGCAGCTGGGACATCGAGTATCCCACCCTTTTCATATATTTTGTTTATCAAAAATATATACCTAGACCTTGTTATATATCAATTGACAAAAGAAGACCCCAGTTTAGATATATTTGAATATTTTCCATCTTCTGGTACATTAGTATAGTTTTTTTCTGTCCCGCTCATCATCGCGTTCATTGTTATTAAGCAACGTAGTAGCGCAGTAATACCTCTTCTTTTTCAATAAATTCGTCTAATTTTAAACACTTTCTTCTTATTGCCCCCTTTTATATAAAAGAAATAATTCCAAAAAATACAATACATGTAAAAGACGTTTGGTCAGATCATAGATGGTATAACATCTATGATCAGATAAATGTAATATCACCATAGAGAGTAACACTTTCACTGATCAGTTTAACATGTTCAATAATAATTAAAAACTAATTAAAAGTTACATTGCTGTTCCCTAGCTCTTCAAGGACACTGTCACAATGGAATTTCTCTAAATAATTGTTATCGTTGTTTTTACAAACCCTTGAATGTTAAATAGGTGCAAATGTCAAAATGGTTGGATTTATTGCATCTATTACTGGCATCAGTGGAAAAACCACATCAGAGTAAATAGAATTTAATTGGTTTGACAAATAACTGATGCATTTACGACTGTGGTTTAACCGCATCAAAAAAAAATACGGACATCTGATTAACTTCAGATACTTATGATATAATCAAGCAAGTGATAATATCAACCTATTGATATATTGAATCTGAATTTCTCACCCTTTTCATATATAATAGAGTGACCTATTACAGCGGCTCATCCCTACTACTAATTATATAGTAAGTGCCCCCTCCTCCCCCTCGAGGAAAAAACAGCGCACAGCCTCAGTAGCAAAAGAATAGTACATATATATAATGATTTTCTTGCATAGGGAAATTTTATACAGTCTTCAGGTCTTGTTAAAAAATTGTTTGTTATTTTTAACATCTCATTTGAAAAACAATAATTGCATGTGTTGTTTAATCGGCGTATATTACATTCTTTGTGAGACCAAAATTTTATTTTTCCGTTAATTTTGAATGAAACATGTGGTATGCTAAATTCCGAATTAACGTAACATTTACAGATCTAAAAGTAAATACGCTGTTATGTAAATATTCTTATCAGATATTAATGTCCAGGATCTCTGCATGGTCAGTATTTAATTAGATGGAATTCCAACGGTAAAGATAATTTGTTACATGCAACACGATATCCCTTCAAGTCTGTGCGAATTCTTTTGAACTGTGAAGTAAATCAATGTGATAAATCGCACACCCTAGTAGGACACATTGGAGCCGGAAAACGCGCGTTTTCTTTCTAAAAATGAGAGTATTGTTCAATCAAAAGTGTTATTTTGAATTTTTTCTTTTCGAATTATTCTTAATTATGATGATTTGTGTAAAACTATCAACAGCACCAAGCCCAGACAATCAATACCAACAAAATGACGATATGGATGGAGAAGAGGTAAGCATGTTTAACTTTTATTTTGATCTTTCAAAGTTTATAAGTAGTCGGGAATGACTTTTCCAATAAAAAAAAAGAAGTGGTTCATATTCTAATTCGTGGTCATTTAAAAAAGAATATTATCAATGTCTACACGAATTGTTAAAATATTTTTTTCAAGACCAGTAACAATCTCAAGATTTGATGTAATTGACATGTATTATAATATAAGTTACATACACATTGAGGTAAACGAAGGTAGCCATTAATTTTGAAATTCTTTAAACTGTGAGTTTGCACGGACATATTTCCAATGCATCCAAACAATCAATATTGATAAAATTCAGTCATAAAAACGATATCAAAATTTTTATGAATAAAGAGTTAATTAAAATGTGTTTCCTAAATCCAGATTTTAATTTGATGTTTAAACTATCCAATATGTTAAAAGGTCTTAAAAGGACGTTGTGAGGTAAACTTGACTGACCGCATTATGGACCGAAGCTTAATGTGTCTCATGATTTGTTTACATACATAAATAGTTATTATGCATAATCGATCTTCATGAATTCTTATTATACATAATCGATCTTCATGAATTCTTATTATGCAAATCGATCTTAGAGTAAAGGCACGTCTTCACAATCAAGCAGCTCTTATTCATGCTAGACACTGCCCCTTGGCGACATTTTAAAGAACATACCAAAACCAGTAAAACGTAACTTTTTGAATATTTATCCGATTTACATGTATTATTAATGTCGCCTTTAATTTTCCCGTATATTTTGTTCATCCGTTTTATCCGGTACGCTCCCGTTAGGCGTCCGTATTATGCGGAACTCGTCCGTTGGATATACGTTCGACATGCATGCGTTCGACATCCGTTCTGTCCAGCACACTTCTGTTTCTTGTTCGTTGCATATCCGGTGTCTGTCCGTTATGCATTCGTTACACGTCCGTTTTATTCGGTCAGCACATGAACGGACTCCCAACGGCTAACAATTATGTCAACATTTATTTTCATCCGTTAGCCGCCCGTTCGCGCTATCCAGTAAAGTGTGACCGAAGCTTAAAGCCACTGTTTTGTTTCAGATGGAAAGGGAAAACTGTTTCCACGGAACACACCATGATAAAGGGGAAACATTTTTTCAAAAACATTGCCAAATATTGGTTTACCAGAAACTAACATAACTTTTTGCTCTAATTTTTATAATCAATTTGATATGTTGTGGTAGTGGTATTTCAAATGCTTGTTTTTCTTTACAGCTGTGCCAAGTTGAGGATCCACTTGGAACTTCATTATCAGATATTCACCCAGAAGTGTCACTGTCAACGGGAAGTCCTATGTGTGAAGATGTGAGATATACATATATTATCTTCTTATATAATTATTTGTTTTAATTGTGATTTAAGTATTATTGCAAACAAACATATACGAGGGGGAGGACAGGGGGGTACCCTTCTCCCTTCTCCCACCCCTCTTCTCCTTTCTCATACCCCCGTTCTCCTTTCTCCCATTAGAATAATACATCTCCTTTTGAGATATTTTTTCTTGAAATATTAGAAAAATTTTTAAAAGGAGAGATATTTTATTTTTTCTCCTTTCTCCAACTTTTTCTCCTTTCTCCCAGCCTTCCTCTCCTTTCTCCTACCCCCTTTCTCCTTTCTCCCACCCCATTTCTCCTTTCTCCTACCCCCTTTCTCCCTGTCTCCCTTACCCCTGTCCTCCCCCTCATATACCATATGACATACATTGCGATTTATTATTTACATACATATTTTTTATCCAGATGAAACTTGTAAGTTGAAATTTGGAAAGCAAATATTATAAACAGTGATCTTTTTACCATTATTTTTATACAAGAGATATCGATACTAGTTATCTTGGTGTAATCAAGGAAGCATGTACAGAATTGTACACCCGTGTGGAAAATTCATACAACCTGAGGCACAGCCGATTTTTTATTTGACATCTTATTTCTTTTCTTCTTTATTTCAGCAGAGACATATAATACAATTGTATTATATGTCTCTGATTTCAGTAAGATTTTATTTAATTGATTTTTTGGAAAGTTGTATTTATTCTGGAATGAACAATGATGGAGTGTTCACACCAGGATAATAAGCCAATCAGATTGCAGGATTTTGATGCATGAGGAATGAATTACTTTATTCTTACAAAATAAGGCATGTTTGGTATGTGATGTCAGAGAGTGGAAAATTTACATATATGGTTCATGATTTAATGGACAGTTTCTATCATCTTAGGGGTGTTTAGTGTTTGCAGAGACATATAATACAATTATTATATTATATGTCTCTGGTGTTTGGTGTTTAACTTTAATTTGCACTAGACTAATACTAGGAATATGGATTATAAAGTTCAAAGTGTAAAGTTCTTTTATTTCCAATTAAGGGCCCCTGACGGGACATAATTACAACACTACACAATATGAACATATAAATAAAGATAAATTTAAATTATAATTCACATGAAGAGGATCAGAATATATATTATCCTATAAAATATTACTTTTAGAGCAACAATATTTCATAGAAGAGGAAGCCGGTTTGATGAAAACTGTATATATATAACGTTTTTTTTTGGGTTCTGTTAACAGATCAGAGAAAGACAAACTTACAATTCAGATTTACCTAGTAGAAATCCCCAGAAAAGGTCTAGAACATCAACATCTACTTATGATCCTTATAGTTTCTCTGATAACGAGGAAAACGAGGTAAGATTTTTAAATATAATCTACATTTAAACTGTCAGGTGTTAAAATTTTTACAATATTTATGTAAGTCTGCTGTCAGGATTAAGACACATTTATTTTTTTCCTAATGCATGGTATCACAGCTGCATGTGTGTCTTTATGTTTGTTTTAAATATTGACAGAAAAGGTGACTGAATTACAAATATATCGCTCAGATGTGCAATGTTTATCATAGATCTATACCTTCAAGCAAGGCAGGAATAGTTTACATTTTTGACTGAAATATCAACATTTGCAGAAGGAAAACCCATATATCATGTATATATCATGAAAAATGAATAGCATTATAATGATTTTTTTTTATTATTTTAGGTTTTAGAAGATCGTTATGATGGTACCTTGTTTGCAAATATGCAAATGACATCAACTCCAATAAAACCCAAACGACCTCATTTACAACAGGATACTATAATCCATGAACATGATGAAGATGAGGTGGTTATTTTTTACCTATTTATTTGATTTGTTGTAGGGGCTTAGTAATTTGTAGTCAGTGAACTGTTAGGACGTATTTTTATTGTTTTCAAGCTCAATATTCAAATTCATTTTTTAAAGCATTTGTTTTATCATACCCTAAATATGATACCATGTTAAATTGCTTTAATAATTCCTTACAGAATGTAATTTTAAATTGTAGACAACTATAAACAATAAACATGTGGACATTCTTGGGACCTCATTGCAAGAATTACAAACACAAGATAACAATCAGGTAAGAGTGAAGTAACACCAAACAAAAGGAAAAATAGTACAACCCCATAATTGAAATTGGAAATATTTTTTATTCAAAAATTTAGTATATGATCAATTTGCTATTTTGATAGAAGACTATTAACAGCTCTTAACATCACAGGAGTTAAATTCTATAAGAAGGGACCAAAGTATTCTCAAATATCAAATAAGTATTTATGTTGCATAAATGTTGCCATATCTTTACACATAAGGAGAACTACTGTCCTATTTTTTTTCATTGACATTGGATATAGAGATAATGTGAATTTTAACTTTATTTAGCTAAAGAAATTAAAAGAATCCGTAGATATTCCAAGTACTCCTCTAACAGAGCACCAGACAGACTACAATCAGCAGGTACAATGTACTATTAACAACATCAGATGTACAATTTATTTTAAAACATGTTGTTTTTATGCCCGGGAGGTAGTGGAGGGCCATTAAGTTTTACCCTTGTACGCCTGTATGACTGTCCGCCTGTTAGTGCACCCCACAATTGGTTTCCGTTCTCTAACTTTAGTTTGCCTCATCCAAATGTTATGAAATTTATACACAATGTTATCACAACACCACACATATCGAGTTTGAATTTGGGTAGCGTCACTTTTACCATATGTTGACTGTTCTAGAGTGATACCCTTTACAAAGGGAAAATATTATTGAATGTTTCGCTTCCGTTCTCTTACTTCAGTTTGCCTCAAGTAAATGTTATGAAATTTATTCACAATGCTAATTACAACAAACTTAAGATATGTATTACATTTGTGTGTGTATTGAATCGTGTCAAATGAAGCATATCTGTATATTGAAGGAATGAACTGACTTTAATTTTATTTTTTTTTAAATATTTTAAGGACCAACAATTAGAAGTATCTGAAGACATTCTTGGAAGTTCATTAGCAGAGTTACATTCTAATGATAATAATCAGGTACATTAAGTAGCATACCATCTTTATCCATCAAATTATTATGCATGTGTTGACGTATATTGAATTCTAGAAAGTAATTTGAAAATAAAAATTGGTTAATCAATAAAACAAGATAATGACATAAACTTTTCAAATTATTTTTTTTATTTTTGTATATGTTTTTGAAAAAAAAACTCCTTCTGAGCATATTTTGATAAAACAAATGTGATGGATTAATTTTTTAAAAATTTATTTTAGAGTGGTGCAATGTCATTTTCATTTACCATTGAGGATATATTGTATGCAAATAAAAAAAACGAAGAAAGCAGTTCAAAAGGTATGATTATGAAGATATAATAACACTATTTGGAAAAAGATTGTGGCTGAGGTGAAGCAGTGAATCATTTTTTCTTCAAAATTGCAATGGATTCTCTTATTAGTTTAATAGATTATTTTTATTTCTTATCCAGATTGATCATGTTGCAAAAGTTCTATTTAAACACAATATACATTTATGCACAGCCCCATTGATAACTTAGTAATATATCCCAATATAATATTATACATCATGTACATGCTATATCTTAACTGTGATAAATGTAAGGACAACATGTCTCAAACTCAACAGGAAACAAGAAAACACATATTTATTCTCATGCAATTCTTGATCACATAAAACGAAATACAAAAGAATGTCTTTATAGTTTATAAATTTCTAAATCTATTGATTATATGCAGACACATTTAGAACATTTTTATTTTATATTTTGAAGAGTAAACTTTTTAATACATCCTACAATTCTTTGGGCGAAAAAAGCCGATTGAAACATTTCTTTTTCAAGCTATACGAATTATAATATTAAAAATCCAATATCATTGTCTAATATAAACCAATTGTATATTGTATCTTCAGGTAAGCAAAATGAAAGAAAAAGCCTGTTAGAAAAAGCACTATCAACATCAATTGAATGTCTCAGAAACAAAAATATGTGCCGAAAAAGATGTCTTAATGGATTATCACTTGAATTTATAAGGGAAGCGAGGTACAGAATATGGACAAAAAACTATCAACAGCGTGTGGAATGGTTTTCCGATAAGTTTATTGATGCAGACTTTGATGCTGAAAAGCCTTTATTTTTTGTCAATAAAGGAAAAACAGTGTGTGGACAATGCTTTAGAAGTTTATATAAAGTGAATAAAAACTTTTATTATAAATGGATTGAAAAATTTTGTAATGGAGCAATTTCATCAGGCTATATCAAAGGAAGACCTGTCTCAAAAGCAAAGGAAGATACAGTGCTGTGGTTGCAAGATTATGCAAAATACAGAGGAGATTTTATGCCTGATAGAGATATTACCATGCTTCCATATAAAACTAGAAAAATTGATGTTTACAATCTGTATGTTAATGAAATGACAGAAAAACTTACAATTTCCGTTTCAAAAGCAACATTTTATCATATGTGGAAGAACGAATTCAGAATTTTAAAAATTAAAAAGGTAAATATGATTTTGTTAAGTTATTTTTTTAAATATGAGGTATAATGTACACATGATGTATCTAATTTTGTTTTTCAAGGAGAGAGAAAATGCATCAACTACTGAATTTTTCAATTGTCTAATTATTGATATTTTATAATAATTTAACTGTTGAAGTAACAGTATAATTAGATGCATTATACATATTACTTTACAGCTGATTCCTTTGAGTGTGTAGGTAAAATTAATATCTTTGGTTAGCTTGCTTGCTATCTGAACTGTGAAGTCTTTATTATGTAAGGTATACTACCCTCCTTTAGGAGTAGCCTAGTCCTATAGAAAGGAGGGTAGTTTACATTACCTTATACTGACTTCACAGTTCAGCTAGCAAGCAAGCTAACTAAAGATATTACCTTTGTCTAAAGACTCAATGGAATTGGCTGTAAAATCAAACCTAATGCGTAAACATATGCCGATGTCAGAAATAAATTACTTTTTATTGAAAGGTATATCATGTAGAAATATACTCTTTATGTTTGTTTAAAATGTGTTTAAATGATTCAACCGATTGTAACAGCTAGGGGATAGAAGCAATAATAAGTGTAATCATAGATTCAAAATTCATCATGTATAGCGTAACCTGACCAGCAACAACCGATGAAAACGAAAAAAAATATGTTAAATATGAGAATCAAACCATAAGTGCTGTTGTAGAAATCAACTTAACAGTTTATCTGTTGCTGTTATTTTTTTGGATTTGTTAAAGTGTAGTGATTACAGCTATTACGATTGTGATTCTGCCGCATCCACAGTTTTGTCAACTTGCATTTCATACATAACATTTCTGCAATAAGTTTTAATTTATCCTATATTTTTTTTTAGACTAATTCATTTTCAAGATGCCAAACTTGTACAACTTTGACAACAAGACTTGAGAAAACAAGGGACCAAGCAGAGAGAGAAGCACTTAAAAAAAGCATAATGGTTCACAATTCAAGACAGATGTAAGTTTCCGATATCTCAGTCTTTTCTCTGTAATTTGAGCAAATGAAATATTGGTAATTGGAGAGAAAAAAATTCCAGAAAAAAATGAAATACTGCCGCCAATTGAAAGCAATATATTCAAGAACATGTTGAAAGATCTGATGAATTAAGACAAAGTTTTCGACTAAAAAAAAGAAGATGTGGTATGATTGCAAATGAGACAACTCTCCATAAGAGACAGATTGACAGAGAAATAAATAACTAGTTGCGCAGGGTATAATGTATTTGACTCATCTGTCTGTCCGTCCTGTTCTTGACATTGTAAGTTCTCTGAAACCACACAACATAATTTCAGAAAACTGTGTAGATAATAAGGACAAACTATGTAGCTGTGCATTTTGACAGAAAATTACGATTCAGTTTTTTTTCAGGAGTTATGTTACTTTTGAATTAAAATTTTGGCCTAATTTTGTTTGAATATTTAGACATAATAATGACATACTTTCAACTATAGGAGTGCATGTCTACAGGAAATTACTATGGATTTTTTTCTACGAGTTATGCCCTTTGAACTTGTGATTTTGGCCTTTATATATTACTGCGGCAGTTTATAATCGCAACTCCTCTGAAACTACACAACAAAATTTTATGAAACTTTATAGTTAAGAAAGCCATAGTATCCTCATGTCCATATCCATAAGAAAATTGTTATTACTTGACTTTTGTAGACTTTTTGAATTTAGGAATCTGTTAAGATTTTGTTTGTCCAGTGACAGTGTGGGGGTGTGGGGTATGAGAGCTTGCTCACAAAGGTTCTTTAATAGTATGTTTTGAAAAAAAAACACAAAATGTTTATTATGGAACTAACAATTGCATATGGTCATTAAACAGTATACCCTTGTACTTCAGGGCAGAAAGAGCATATTACAGAACTAAAAGAAAGAATGCAGAAGAGAACAAACGACACTACATGAGTATTATTATAGATGGCATGGATCAGTGTACGGACCATTAATTTAATTCTTACCTCTTTCTATAACAAGAGTATCACTCAGTATCATGACGAAATTCATTGATGATTTGAAAAAAAATCTTTATCATAAATATTGACAGCCAATATTATTGGTATTTAGTAATATGAATAGACACTGAGCACTAACAAAGTTAACTGTCAAATGTAAAAATACAAAGACTATCATCTAAAACCACCATAAAAGAAAAATGAAAGATAGATAAATTAATATCTCAATTGTTATATGATCATTTCCTTCTGTTAAAATTAGAAATAAAACAAATTTGATTCAGCAAACTTAATAAGCATAATAATGTTAATTGTTTTGCTTGGTTAATTTCAGTTGACATGCACCTTTATAACTTTCAGGACCTCAAATGATAACAACTGCTTAAGCTAATCATTCTTTTTGCTAAACAGTCATCATGTTAACATGTGTAAGTGTCTTTAATGTGATTTGAAATCTCAATGAATTTAAAAAAAAAAAACAGCTCGATCCTTATTACATGTATTATAAATTACATTTTTTTTAGCAAAAACAGATCTCCCACATTTTACAGGACGACGTTCAAAGGTAGGGTTGATTTTTGTAACATTTACTAAATTAGTTACATTTGTATATATATATCACCATGATTTCATTAACCAATTAAGTTTAATGTCTAAAAGTTTGATTTGGCTATGCAAAAGTCTTGATCGAACCAAATCGGTGAGTCTTGTGTAGACATAACGCATGTCTGGCCTACTAAATTATAAGAAGATATAAGAAGATGTGGTATAAGTTTCAATGATACAACTCTTCACCCAAGTCACATTATATGTAAACAAAAACCAATATAGGTCAAAATTTGGTCGTCAACAAGGAGCATTGACTCACACTGAACAAGCACTGGTGTCTGATATTTTGCAACGAATTTGACCTCTCAAAGGAAAAAAGGCTTCGTTAAAATCTAAACACGTAAATAGTTAAAATACTAAAATTGAGAAAGGAATTGGGGAATGTGTCAAAGCGATAACAACTGGACCATATAGCGTAGACAACAGCCGAAGGCAACCAATGGGTCTTCAATGTAGCGAAAATTCCCGCACTCGTAGGTGTCCTTCAGCTGGCCCCTAAAAAAAATGTATACTAGTACAGTGATAATGGACGTCATACTAAACTCTGAATTATACACAAGAAACTAAATTAAAAATCACACAAGACTATCGTACTTATGATATTTGTTTTAACAAATTACACATTGAAACACGTAGTGTCTTACGTAAAAATTATTTTTGTATGCATTCTTTATTTTTTCCTCAGGCCTTAGATGTTGCTAATCTCCTTCAGACACATGTACAAGGAATAATGAATCATGGTCTAAACAGATTTACAACATATATTGACATAAATGAATATAGTCATGATTCCAATCTTATCATGAATACTGTATTGAAAGAGCTGCATGAATCAAGTGTATTAATGGTAAGTTTTGTGTTTCTATGATATATTTATCAAGAAGATGTGAACTTTATACATGTAATTTTCATTTCATATATTTTTTAATGGTCTACTGTAAAAAAAAATTGTAGAAGTTTGTAATTTTTATTTTTCAATATTTATATTTTAGAAAAATCACTACCCAGTTTGTAATTTTTATTTTTCAATATTCATATTTTAGAAAAAAACACTACCCAAACACTTAGTTCTTAGCACAGGTAGTACTGATGACTAAAAAAGAATATGCTGTTGGCACTAACTAATTTTTAATCAATTCTTTATTTACAGGGTAGCTTTTTACCTGAAATTCTCTACATGCAGGCTGATAATTGCTTTAGAGAAAATAAAAATCGTTTTATGTTGGCTTTCTGTGAGTTACTTGTCAGAAAAAATATATTTAAAGAGGTAAGATATAACTTTACATAGTCCATAAAATATAGATGAAAATCTGTTTTATTATTTCAATGTATTCATGAGTTATTGTTTCATTTACCTATGTGATTTGTATGTGAAAAGCTTGGTTCGGAAAATAAAGACCATGAAATGACCGGTTTCTGTATGAAAATAAGAAGATTTGTTAAGACGCAATGAGACAACTGTACAATAAAGACCAAATAACAAAGAAATAACAACTAAAATTTACTTTACGATCTTTAAAACTGAACAAAACCCATAGCCATCTATCAAAGACCTCAAAATGACAAATGGAAAACAAGTTAGACGAGAAAACTAAGGAAATATAATTAATAGCAACACACGACAACCACTGAATTACAGGCTGCTGACTTAGAACAGAAAAATATATAACGGGGCTGGGTTAAACTAAAATGATGCCGACAAACCCTCCTCTTGACATTGGACAGGTTTAACTCTACAACACAAGAACGAGCTGTACACATTAGTTTGACAGAAGCACATTTAATTGAAGAACTAGAGTATATTGAGCAGAGGGAGAACAAAATTTCCCGGAATTTTTAACATAACAATAAGAAAACACCGATAGCGATTTAAGAGCTATATACTTTTACTTGTTTGTTATTTGTGTTTAACGTACTTACGTTACTAAATTGTGATTAATGATGATTATTTTCTACCTATCTTTATTCTTTTAGGTTCATCTGTCTTTTCTACCAGTTGGTCATACCCATGAAGACATAGATGCAGCTTTCAGCAAAATTTCAGATAAATTGCGAAAAAATGATGCTGAAACATTGACAGGGTTTATGCATCTCCTACCTTCCTGTAAGATAACTGGTGGAATTTATGACATAAGAGGATGGTTAACACCGCATATAACACCTCTATCAGGGCAGACATCACCTCTTCATTTCAAGTTTTCAATTGATGAAGCTAAAAAAATTCGATCAGAGTACAAAGGAGCCCACCATAGACCTTGGATCCCTATGAGAAAACCAATGCTCAAGAAAATGCCAACTGGAATTCCTAAAATTGTTAGCCCATTTTTTCACAAAATAAATTTTGATGCCTTATCTAAAAATATAGAAAAATGCAAGTATTTGTTCTCAGATATTGTGCAAGACACACAGTATAGATGGTGGAAAAGATATGTAAGCCATTTACAAGAAACGTCATCTAGTAAAGAAAAGACATTATTTTACAGCAAAAGAAATGCAAGATGGCTATTACCACTATTGCCAAGGAGGACAAACAACCCCCAGCCTCATGTTGTAAACTTACCTCAACAAATTCAAGAAATGATAGACAAAGAAATAGATGATCCTGTGGTAAGTTCAGTTTTGATGAGAATTGGTTTATCTTACAAATTAAGAATTGCTAAATTGCTAAATTTGTATGCACACATCATTATATAAAGTATCAGTATATTTTTTTTTATATGAGTTTTATTTTAAATTGGATATTGCAGGATTTGGTGACCTTCACAATGATGAAGAATTTTTTTTTTTTTCAAATATGTATAGTACTGAAAGGAAACGGTTGACAAATATAGAATGGGACAGCAACATAACGTATAAAAAAATAGAAAGATACCTTGGAGCTTCCACAATAAACTTCAATCTAAAATTTTACAGAGCTTCCAAGCCTCTTGAGTATAAAACAAATATATTTTATCAAGGTACTCAAAATTAGTGTTGTATTATCTCAACCATCTGATATCTAATCTCATTAGGTAGATTAACAAAATTATATCAAATGACATCCAACTGGAACCAGTACATGTGGTACAGTTAAAGCACTTCATTAAGTACTTTAGGTTAAAGCTGATAACAAAATACACAAGCAAATATTACTAATGATAGCATATAAAATGACTGCAGTTGCTCATAATACTTATCTATTGATGTGATGATAAATACTTCAGGAAGACATGACTTTCTGCAATGCCAAAAACACAGGAAAGGAATGACAACATTTGAGTATTGCCTCAATTTATAAGTCCAATGAATTGATGTTAGTGAGCAGCAACAAATACGATTTATTGTGATCAAGTCTTACTCTTAATGTCAAGCATGTTATCATATCAAGTGCAGTACTGTTATTAATATAATTGGTTGTACATGTAATTACTTCCATTTTAACCTAAAATGTCACACTTAACATGTTCTTTAATATGATTTTTAAAGGTGGATATCTTAATTGATTTTCATGAGGTTGAATATATATGCCTATTTTTTCCTGCAGATACTCATGCCATCACCAAAGAAGAAAAACAAAGGAAAAACACAGAAAAAGACTCTAAAAAAGCAAATAAAAGGTATTTTTTTAATATAATATTTGTGTAATACATCAATCAACTAATACATACATTATTTTGTTATCCCACATTCTGTATGTATGTGCCTGTCCCAAGTTAAGAGTCTGTTATTCAATGTTTTCTTTGTTGCTGTGTAACATGAATGTTTTTCGTTCATTTAATTTGTACATTTATAAGGTTGTTAGTTTTCCTTATTTGAATTATTCACAATTGTGATTTCGGGGCCTTTTATAACTGACTTTACAGTTTGGCCTTGTGTATTGTTAAAGACCGTGTGCTGACTTACAGCTGTTAATTTCTATATCATTTGGTTTCTTTTGGATAAATGTGTCATTGGCGATCATACAAATTATCTTTTTTACATTGTATTTAGAGGGCTATATAATCAGTCAACATAATGGGTCCTTACTCTTTATCATAGTTTAAATCTTCCAGAATTGTAAATTTGACATCTTCAAAATTT
>NW_027267826.1:0-22500 GCF_963676685.1 Mytilus edulis
AAACCTCAAGAGACCTTGCATCCCGTATTAAAACGCATGACACGGAAACATACATTAAGTGATTGATTGGTTGGTTAAACACGTTAGTTAAACATGTTGATTGAACACGTTGGTTAAACACGTTGGCTGGTTAAACACGTTGAGAGGCTCAATTTAAACAAGCGAAAAAAAACATCTTGGATCCCGTATTTAACACATGAAACGGAAACATGCATTGATTGGTTGATTGGTTGGTTGGTTGGTTGGTTGGTTAAACACGTTGTTAAACATGTTGGTTAAACACGTTGGTTAAACACGTTGGCTGGTTAAACACGTTTGATAGGCTCAATTTAAACAAGCGAAAAAAAAAAACCATCTTGGATCCCGTATTTAACACATAAAACGGAAACATGCATTGATTTATTGGTTGGTTGGTTGGTTGGTTGGTTGGTTGGTTGGTTGGTGGTTGGTTGATTAAACACGTTGGTTAAACATGCTGGTTAAACACGTAGTTTAAACACGTTTGATAGGCTCAATTTTAACAAGCGAAAAAGAAACATCTTGGATCCCGTATTTAACACATGAAACGGAAACATGCATTGATTGGTTGATTGGTTGGTTGGTTAAACACGTTGGTTAAACATGTTGGTTAAACATGTTGGTTAAACACGTTGGCTGGTAAAACACGTTAGATAGGCTCAATTTAAACAAGCGAAAAAAAACATCTTGGATCCCGTATTTAACACATTAAACGGAAACATGCATTGATTGATTGATTGGTTGGTTGGTTGGTTGGTTGGTTGGTTGGTTGGTTGGTTAAACACGTTGGTTAAACACGTTGGTTAAACACGTTGGCTGGTTAAACACGTTAGATAGGCTCAATTTAAACGAGCGAAAAAAAACCATCTTGGATCCCGTATTTAACACATGAAACGGAAACATGCATTGATTTATTGGTTGGTTGGTTGGTTGGTTGGTTGATTGATTAAACACGTTTGTTAAACATGCTGGTTAAACACGTAGCTTAAACACGTTTGATAGGCTCAATTTAACAAGCGAAAAAAACCCATCTTGGATCCCGTATTTTACACATGAAACGGAAACATGCATTGATTGGTTGATTGGTTGGTTGGTTGATTGGTTGGTTGGTTGGTTGGTTGGTTAAACATGTTGGTTAAACACGTTAGTTAAACACGTTGGCTGGTTAAACACGTTAGATAGGCTCAATTTAAACAAGCGAAAAAAAACATCTTGGATCCCGTATTTAAGACATGAAACGGAAACATGCATTGATTGGTTGGTTGGTTGGTTGGTTGGTTAAACATGTTGGTTAAACACGTTGGTTAAACACGTTGGCTGGTTAAACACGTTAGATAGGCTCAATTTAAACAAGCGAAAAAAAACATCTTGGATCCCGTATTTAACACATGAAACGGAAACATGCATTGATTGGTTGGTTGGTTAAACACGTTGGTTAAACATGTTGGTTAAACACGTTGGTTAAACACGTTGGCTGGTTAAACACGTTAGATAGGCTCAATTTAAACGAGCGAAAAAAAAAACCATCTTGGATCCCGTATTTAACACATGAAACGGAAACATGCATTGATTGATTGATTGGTTGGTTGGTTGGTTGGTTGGTTGGTTGGTTGGTTGGTTGGTTGGTTAAACATGTTGGTTAAACACGTTTGATAGGCTCAATTAAAACAAGCGGAAAAAAAGAGACCTTGAATCCCGTATCAAACACATGAAACGGAAACATTGATTGATTGATTGATTGATTGATTGATTGATTGATTGATTGGTTGGTTGGTTGGTTGGTTGGTTGATTGATTGGTTGGTTGGTTGGTTGGTTGGTTGGTTGGTTGGTTGGTTCGTTGGTTGAAATTCAAACACTCATAAAACTGTTTAAATAGTGCCAAAACCACATAATTTGATGACCTTGACCTTTGACCTTGTGACCTTCGTCAAGGTCATTGCTCCACAAGGTCATTGCAAAAGACCCTATGGGTCAAGGACCTTTTGTTTAAGAGTTTTGCCTAAAAATGGCTTTTTAAAAACCATCGATGGGAGTTATGTCCCTTATATGATGAAAAAATCAATATAGTCATAATGTAAAAAAGTTGCCCCTTACAGTACCAAGCATTTTTCACTGCTTAATTTTTTTGTATCTATAACCGTTCAAGAATTATAGGGAAATGAAAAACTTATAAAAATCTAAAATATGACCTTGACCTTTGACCTTGACCTAATTTTCTAAGTTAGGACCCAGGGGACTCAAATAAAAACATTCCAGGGTTATACGGTTAACGGTTTAGGAGTTTAAAAAACATACCGACAAATTTATTCCGTAAAGGTAGATAACTCCTATAAAATTTCATCAAATCGCTTCGATTCAAATACGCCAAAAATTACTGAGGATGTAACGAACAGTTTGTAAAAAGAATTTTGTCGCTTTCTTATTTTGTTACGAAGGAGATGCACACAGAGGATAAACAGTGAAAAGGGAGATAACTCTTACATAGAAAATGGTTCGCCTTAGCAGGGTGAAATTTAAAAGCGCATAAACTATACGATACCATATGGGAAATATCTAAGCGACATATTGCGAAACAAACATTTTGCGCAAGAACAAAATTTGGCGGAAGAAAAAAAAAAAAAAATAATAATAATAATAATAATAATAATCAGAACAAATACAATAAGTCTTTTCACAAAAAAGTGAAAAGACTTAATAATAAATATAAAGCAATTGTTTTGAAAACAATTGTTAGGCAGTCTTTCCCCTCTGATGAATGGACAATTGATTTTTTTGATTTATTGATTTGGAAAAAGGGGGGGGGGGGGTATTTGTTTGTTTGTTTGTTTTTGTAAAGGGTCTATATTATTTAGTTACCGGAGAAGTTTCATGTTTAGTTTGGAAAGTTTTTTTTTTATTTTAGATACAGCGCGCGCGCAAGATTGAAGAGACATCACGTGACGCGGGTTTATATTAAGAAAAACTTAGTCTTTTTATTTCTCTTTAGGTCGGGACGTTAAACAGGCAACATGTATAGAGATGGAATGCACACAATGTAATTTCTTTTGTCATTGTAGGAAATTGACATTTTGATGAAAGTTCACAAGCAGTGCATGTTTTGGATTTAATTGAATCGGTGTAACTTTAAAACACATTTATTGATTATTTTTTGATGATGTCCATTTTTCAGCACCTGTTTGTAACACAGATTAGTATTTCAATCTCGGAGCGGACATTTTATTGTAGGTTTTTACTGAGATTGACGGACCTAGCAAGCGATTTTTACTGCATTGCCATTTCTTTTTTCTAGGAAAAGTCTTGAGAGATATCTGCAAAAAGTTTTTTTATGAACCTTCAGTACATGTATGCCCTGCTGACTGCAAATTTTCAGGTCGATTGGACTTGTAGTTTCAGAGAATATGTGGATTTTTTTTTTCAGAAGAGACGTAAGAACAATAATAAAATAAAAATTTTCTTGAATAATTGAGAGTTTGTTCCTTCAATAAACTGTCATAAATAAACAGTCATACATATTGATTGATTGATTAGTTGGTTGATTGATTGGTTGGTTGGTTGGTTGATTAAACACGTTTGATAGGGTCACTTAGAACAAGGGAAAAAAAACCTCAAGAGACCTTGCATCCCGTATTAAACGCATGACACGGAAACATACATTAAGTGATTGATTGGTTGGTTAAACACGTTAGTTAAACATGTTGATTGAACACGTTGGTTAAACACGTTGGCTGGTTAAACACGTTGGAGAGGCTCAATTTAAACAAGCGAAAAAAAAACATCTTGGATCCCGTATTTAACACATGAAACGGAAACATGCATTGATTGGTTGATTGGTTGGTTGGTTGGTTGGTTGGTTAAACACGTTGGTTAAACATGTTGGTTAAACACGTTGGTTAAACACGTTGGCTGGTTAAACACGTTTGATAGGCTCAATTTAAACAAGCGAAAAAAAACCCATCTTGGATCCCGTATTTAACACATAAAACGGAAACATGCATTGATTTATTGGTTGGTTGGTTGGTTGGTTGGTTGGTTGGTTGGTTGGTTGGTTGGTTGATTAAACACGTTGGTTAAACATGCTGGTTAAACACGTAGTTTAAACACGTTTGATAGGCTCAATTTTAACAAGCGAAAAAGAAACATCTTGGATCCCGTATTTAACACATGAAACGGAAACATGCATTGATTGGTTGATTGGTTGGTTGGTTAAACACGTTGGTTAAACATGTTGGTTAAACATGTTGGTTAAACACGTTGGCTGGTAAAACACGTTAGATAGGCTCAATTTAAACAAGCGAAAAAAAACATCTTGGATCCCGTATTTAACACATTAAACGGAAACATGCATTGATTGATTGATTGGTTGGTTGGTTGGTTGGTTGGTTGGTTGGTTGGTTGGTTAAACACGTTGGTTAAACACGTTGGTTAAACACGTTGGCTGGTTAAACACGTTAGATAGGCTCAATTTAAACGAGCGAAAAAAAACCATCTTGGATCCCGTATTTAACACATGAAACGGAAACATGCATTGATTTATTGGTTGGTTGGTTGGTTGGTTGGTTGATTGATTAAACACGTTTGTTAAACATGCTGGTTAAACACGTAGCTTAAACACGTTTGATAGGCTCAATTTTAACAAGCGAAAAAAACCCATCTTGGATCCCGTATTTTACACATGAAACGGAAACATGCATTGATTGGTTGATTGGTTGGTTGGTTGATTGGTTGGTTGGTTGGTTGGTTGGTTAAACATGTTGGTTAAACACGTTAGTTAAACACGTTGGCTGGTTAAACACGTTAGATAGGCTCAATTTAAACAAGCGAAAAAAAACATCTTGGATCCCGTATTTAAGACATGAAACGGAAACATGCATTGATTGGTTGGTTGGTTGGTTGGTTGGTTGGTTGGTTGGTTGGTTGGTTAAACATGTTGGTTAAACACGTTGGTTAAACACGTTGGCTGGTTAAACACGTTAGATAGGCTCAATTTAAACAAGCGAAAAAAAACATCTTGGATCCCGTATTTAACACATGAAACGGAAACATGCATTGATTGGTTGGTTGGTTAAACACGTTGGTTAAACATGTTGGTTAAACACGTTGGTTAAACACGTTGGCTGGTTAAACACGTTAGATAGGCTCAATTTAAACGAGCGAAAAAAAAACCATCTTGGATCCCGTATTTAACACATGAAACGGAAACATGCATTGATTGATTGATTGGTTGGTTGGTTGGTTGGTTGGTTGGTTGGTTGGTTGGTTGGTTGGTTAAACATGTTGGTTAAACACGTTTGATAGGCTCAATTAAAACAAGCGGAAAAAAAGAGACCTTGAATCCCGTATCAAACACATGAAACGGAAACATTGATTGATTGATTGATTGATTGATTGATTGATTGATTGGTTGGTTGGTTGGTTGGTTGATTGATTGGTTGGTTGGTTGGTTGGTTGGTTGGTTGGTTGGTTGGTTCGTTGGTTGAAATTCAAACACTCATAAAACTGTTTAAATAGTGCCAAAACCACATAATTTGATGACCTTGACCTTTGACCTTGTGACCTTCGTCAAGGTCATTGCTCCACAAGGTCATTGCAAAAGACCCTATGGGTCAAGGACCTTTTGTTTAAGAGTTTTGCCTAAAAATGGCTTTTTAAAAACCATCGATGGGAGTTATGTCCCTTATATGATGAAAAAATCAATATAGTCATAATGTAAAAAAGTTGCCCCTTACAGTACCAAGCATTTTTCACTGCTTAATTTTTTTGTATCTATAACCGTTCAAGAATTATAGGGAAATGAAAAACTTATAAAAATCTAAAATATGACCTTGACCTTTGACCTTGACCTAATTTTCTAAGTTAGGACCCAGGGGACTCAAATAAAAACATTCCAGGGTTATACGGTTAACGGTTTAGGAGTTTAAAAAACATACCGACAAATTTATTCCGTAAAGGTAGATAACTCCTATAAAATTTCATCAAATCGCTTCGATTCAAATACGCCAAAAATTACTGAGGATGTAACGAACAGTTTGTAAAAAGAATTTTGTCGCTTTCTTATTTTGTTACGAAGGAGATGCACACAGAGGATAAACAGTGAAAAGGGAGATAACTCTTACATAGAAAATGGTTCGCCTTAGCAGGGTGAAATTTAAAAGCGCATAAACTATACGATACCATATGGGAAATATCTAAGCGACATATTGCGAAACAAACATTTTGCGCAAGAACAAAATTTGGCGGAAGAAAAAAAAAAAAAAATAATAATAATAATAATAATAATAATCAGAACAAATACAATAAGTCTTTTCACAAAAAAGTGAAAAGACTTAATAATAAATATAAAGCAATTGTTTTGAAAACAATTGTTAGGCAGTCTTTCCCCTCTGATGAATGGACAATTGATTTTTTTGATTTATTGATTTGGAAAAAGGGGGGGGGGGGGTATTTGTTTGTTTGTTTGTTTTTGTAAAGGGTCTATATTATTTAGTTACCGGAGAAGTTTCATGTTTAGTTTGGAAAGTTTTTTTTTTATTTTAGATACAGCGCGCGCGCAAGATTGAAGAGACATCACGTGACGCGGGTTTATATTAAGAAAAACTTAGTCTTTTTATTTCTCTTTAGGTCGGGACGTTAAACAGGCAACATGTATAGAGATGGAATGCACACAATGTAATTTCTTTTGTCATTGTAGGAAATTGACATTTTGATGAAAGTTCACAAGCAGTGCATGTTTTGGATTTAATTGAATCGGTGTAACTTTAAAACACATTTATTGATTATTTTTTGATGATGTCCATTTTTCAGCACCTGTTTGTAACACAGATTAGTATTTCAATCTCGGAGCGGACATTTTATTGTAGGTTTTTACTGAGATTGACGGACCTAGCAAGCGATTTTTACTGCATTGCCATTTCTTTTTTCTAGGAAAAGTCTTGAGAGATATCTGCAAAAAGTTTTTTTATGAACCTTCAGTACATGTATGCCCTGCTGACTGCAAATTTTCAGGTCGATTGGACTTGTAGTTTCAGAGAATATGTGGATTTTTTTTTTCAGAAGAGACGTAAGAACAATAATAAAATAAAAATTTTCTTGAATAATTGAGAGTTTGTTCCTTCAATAAACTGTCATAAATAAACAGTCATACATATTGATTGATTGATTAGTTGGTTGATTGATTGGTTGGTTGGTTGGTTGATTAAACACGTTTGATAGGGTCACTTAGAACAAGGGAAAAAAAACCTCAAGAGACCTTGCATCCCGTATTAAACGCATGACACGGAAACATACATTAAGTGATTGATTGGTTGGTTAAACACGTTAGTTAAACATGTTGATTGAACACGTTGGTTAAACACGTTGGCTGGTTAAACACGTTGGAGAGGCTCAATTTAAACAAGCGAAAAAAAAACATCTTGGATCCCGTATTTAACACATGAAACGGAAACATGCATTGATTGGTTGATTGGTTGGTTGGTTGGTTGGTTGGTTAAACACGTTGGTTAAACATGTTGGTTAAACACGTTGGTTAAACACGTTGGCTGGTTAAACACGTTTGATAGGCTCAATTTAAACAAGCGAAAAAAAACCCATCTTGGATCCCGTATTTAACACATAAAACGGAAACATGCATTGATTTATTGGTTGGTTGGTTGGTTGGTTGGTTGGTTGGTTGGTTGGTTGGTTGGTTGATTAAACACGTTGGTTAAACATGCTGGTTAAACACGTAGTTTAAACACGTTTGATAGGCTCAATTTTAACAAGCGAAAAAGAAACATCTTGGATCCCGTATTTAACACATGAAACGGAAACATGCATTGATTGGTTGATTGGTTGGTTGGTTAAACACGTTGGTTAAACATGTTGGTTAAACATGTTGGTTAAACACGTTGGCTGGTAAAACACGTTAGATAGGCTCAATTTAAACAAGCGAAAAAAAACATCTTGGATCCCGTATTTAACACATTAAACGGAAACATGCATTGATTGATTGATTGGTTGGTTGGTTGGTTGGTTGGTTGGTTGGTTGGTTGGTTAAACACGTTGGTTAAACACGTTGGTTAAACACGTTGGCTGGTTAAACACGTTAGATAGGCTCAATTTAAACGAGCGAAAAAAAACCATCTTGGATCCCGTATTTAACACATGAAACGGAAACATGCATTGATTTATTGGTTGGTTGGTTGGTTGGTTGGTTGATTGATTAAACACGTTTGTTAAACATGCTGGTTAAACACGTAGCTTAAACACGTTTGATAGGCTCAATTTTAACAAGCGAAAAAAACCCATCTTGGATCCCGTATTTTACACATGAAACGGAAACATGCATTGATTGGTTGATTGGTTGGTTGGTTGATTGGTTGGTTGGTTGGTTGGTTGGTTAAACATGTTGGTTAAACACGTTAGTTAAACACGTTGGCTGGTTAAACACGTTAGATAGGCTCAATTTAAACAAGCGAAAAAAAACATCTTGGATCCCGTATTTAAGACATGAAACGGAAACATGCATTGATTGGTTGGTTGGTTGGTTGGTTGGTTGGTTGGTTGGTTGGTTGGTTAAACATGTTGGTTAAACACGTTGGTTAAACACGTTGGCTGGTTAAACACGTTAGATAGGCTCAATTTAAACAAGCGAAAAAAAACATCTTGGATCCCGTATTTAACACATGAAACGGAAACATGCATTGATTGGTTGGTTGGTTAAACACGTTGGTTAAACATGTTGGTTAAACACGTTGGTTAAACACGTTGGCTGGTTAAACACGTTAGATAGGCTCAATTTAAACGAGCGAAAAAAAAACCATCTTGGATCCCGTATTTAACACATGAAACGGAAACATGCATTGATTGATTGATTGGTTGGTTGGTTGGTTGGTTGGTTGGTTGGTTGGTTGGTTGGTTGGTTAAACATGTTGGTTAAACACGTTTGATAGGCTCAATTAAAACAAGCGGAAAAAAAGAGACCTTGAATCCCGTATCAAACACATGAAACGGAAACATTGATTGATTGATTGATTGATTGATTGATTGATTGATTGGTTGGTTGGTTGGTTGGTTGATTGATTGGTTGGTTGGTTGGTTGGTTGGTTGGTTGGTTGGTTGGTTCGTTGGTTGAAATTCAAACACTCATAAAACTGTTTAAATAGTGCCAAAACCACATAATTTGATGACCTTGACCTTTGACCTTGTGACCTTCGTCAAGGTCATTGCTCCACAAGGTCATTGCAAAAGACCCTATGGGTCAAGGACCTTTTGTTTAAGAGTTTTGCCTAAAAATGGCTTTTTAAAAACCATCGATGGGAGTTATGTCCCTTATATGATGAAAAAATCAATATAGTCATAATGTAAAAAAGTTGCCCCTTACAGTACCAAGCATTTTTCACTGCTTAATTTTTTTGTATCTATAACCGTTCAAGAATTATAGGGAAATGAAAAACTTATAAAAATCTAAAATATGACCTTGACCTTTGACCTTGACCTAATTTTCTAAGTTAGGACCCAGGGGACTCAAATAAAAACATTCCAGGGTTATACGGTTAACGGTTTAGGAGTTTAAAAAACATACCGACAAATTTATTCCGTAAAGGTAGATAACTCCTATAAAATTTCATCAAATCGCTTCGATTCAAATACGCCAAAAATTACTGAGGATGTAACGAACAGTTTGTAAAAAGAATTTTGTCGCTTTCTTATTTTGTTACGAAGGAGATGCACACAGAGGATAAACAGTGAAAAGGGAGATAACTCTTACATAGAAAATGGTTCGCCTTAGCAGGGTGAAATTTAAAAGCGCATAAACTATACGATACCATATGGGAAATATCTAAGCGACATATTGCGAAACAAACATTTTGCGCAAGAACAAAATTTGGCGGAAGAAAAAAAAAAAAAAATAATAATAATAATAATAATAATAATCAGAACAAATACAATAAGTCTTTTCACAAAAAAGTGAAAAGACTTAATAATAAATATAAAGCAATTGTTTTGAAAACAATTGTTAGGCAGTCTTTCCCCTCTGATGAATGGACAATTGATTTTTTTGATTTATTGATTTGGAAAAAGGGGGGGGGGGGGGGGTATTTGTTTGTTTGTTTGTTTTTGTAAAGGGTCTATATTATTTAGTTACCGGAGAAGTTTCATGTTTAGTTTGGAAAGTTTTTTTTTTATTTTAGATACAGCGCGCGCGCAAGATTGAAGAGACATCACGTGACGCGGGTTTATATTAAGAAAAACTTAGTCTTTTTATTTCTCTTTAGGTCGGGACGTTAAACAGGCAACATGTATAGAGATGGAATGCACACAATGTAATTTCTTTTGTCATTGTAGGAAATTGACATTTTGATGAAAGTTCACAAGCAGTGCATGTTTTGGATTTAATTGAATCGGTGTAACTTTAAAACACATTTATTGATTATTTTTTGATGATGTCCATTTTTCAGCACCTGTTTGTAACACAGATTAGTATTTCAATCTCGGAGCGGACATTTTATTGTAGGTTTTTACTGAGATTGACGGACCTAGCAAGCGATTTTTACTGCATTGCCATTTCTTTTTTCTAGGAAAAGTCTTGAGAGATATCTGCAAAAAGTTTTTTTATGAACCTTCAGTACATGTATGCCCTGCTGACTGCAAATTTTCAGGTCGATTGGACTTGTAGTTTCAGAGAATATGTGGATTTTTTTTTTCAGAAGAGACGTAAGAACAATAATAAAATAAAAATTTTCTTGAATAATTGAGAGTTTGTTCCTTCAATAAACTGTCATAAATAAACAGTCATACATATTGATTGATTGATTAGTTGGTTGATTGATTGGTTGGTTGGTTGGTTGATTAAACACGTTTGATAGGGTCACTTAGAACAAGGGAAAAAAAACCTCAAGAGACCTTGCATCCCGTATTAAACGCATGACACGGAAACATACATTAAGTGATTGATTGGTTGGTTAAACACGTTAGTTAAACATGTTGATTGAACACGTTGGTTAAACACGTTGGCTGGTTAAACACGTTGGAGAGGCTCAATTTAAACAAGCGAAAAAAAAACATCTTGGATCCCGTATTTAACACATGAAACGGAAACATGCATTGATTGGTTGATTGGTTGGTTGGTTGGTTGGTTGGTTAAACACGTTGGTTAAACATGTTGGTTAAACACGTTGGTTAAACACGTTGGCTGGTTAAACACGTTTGATAGGCTCAATTTAAACAAGCGAAAAAAAACCCATCTTGGATCCCGTATTTAACACATAAAACGGAAACATGCATTGATTTATTGGTTGGTTGGTTGGTTGGTTGGTTGGTTGGTTGGTTGGTTGGTTGGTTGATTAAACACGTTGGTTAAACATGCTGGTTAAACACGTAGTTTAAACACGTTTGATAGGCTCAATTTTAACAAGCGAAAAAGAAACATCTTGGATCCCGTATTTAACACATGAAACGGAAACATGCATTGATTGGTTGATTGGTTGGTTGGTTAAACACGTTGGTTAAACATGTTGGTTAAACATGTTGGTTAAACACGTTGGCTGGTAAAACACGTTAGATAGGCTCAATTTAAACAAGCGAAAAAAAACATCTTGGATCCCGTATTTAACACATTAAACGGAAACATGCATTGATTGATTGATTGGTTGGTTGGTTGGTTGGTTGGTTGGTTGGTTGGTTGGTTAAACACGTTGGTTAAACACGTTGGTTAAACACGTTGGCTGGTTAAACACGTTAGATAGGCTCAATTTAAACGAGCGAAAAAAAACCATCTTGGATCCCGTATTTAACACATGAAACGGAAACATGCATTGATTTATTGGTTGGTTGGTTGGTTGGTTGGTTGATTGATTAAACACGTTTGTTAAACATGCTGGTTAAACACGTAGCTTAAACACGTTTGATAGGCTCAATTTTAACAAGCGAAAAAAACCCATCTTGGATCCCGTATTTTACACATGAAACGGAAACATGCATTGATTGGTTGATTGGTTGGTTGGTTGATTGGTTGGTTGGTTGGTTGGTTGGTTAAACATGTTGGTTAAACACGTTAGTTAAACACGTTGGCTGGTTAAACACGTTAGATAGGCTCAATTTAAACAAGCGAAAAAAAACATCTTGGATCCCGTATTTAAGACATGAAACGGAAACATGCATTGATTGGTTGGTTGGTTGGTTGGTTGGTTAAACATGTTGGTTAAACACGTTGGTTAAACACGTTGGCTGGTTAAACACGTTAGATAGGCTCAATTTAAACAAGCGAAAAAAAACATCTTGGATCCCGTATTTAACACATGAAACGGAAACATGCATTGATTGGTTGGTTGGTTAAACACGTTGGTTAAACATGTTGGTTAAACACGTTGGTTAAACACGTTGGCTGGTTAAACACGTTAGATAGGCTCAATTTAAACGAGCGAAAAAAAAACCATCTTGGATCCCGTATTTAACACATGAAACGGAAACATGCATTGATTGATTGATTGGTTGGTTGGTTGGTTGGTTGGTTGGTTGGTTGGTTGGTTGGTTGGTTAAACATGTTGGTTAAACACGTTTGATAGGCTCAATTAAAACAAGCGGAAAAAAAGAGACCTTGAATCCCGTATCAAACACATGAAACGGAAACATTGATTGATTGATTGATTGATTGATTGATTGATTGATTGGTTGGTTGGTTGGTTGGTTGATTGATTGGTTGGTTGGTTGGTTGGTTGGTTGGTTGGTTGGTTGGTTCGTTGGTTGAAATTCAAACACTCATAAAACTGTTTAAATAGTGCCAAAACCACATAATTTGATGACCTTGACCTTTGACCTTGTGACCTTCGTCAAGGTCATTGCTCCACAAGGTCATTGCAAAAGACCCTATGGGTCAAGGACCTTTTGTTTAAGAGTTTTGCCTAAAAATGGCTTTTTAAAAACCATCGATGGGAGTTATGTCCCTTATATGATGAAAAAATCAATATAGTCATAATGTAAAAAAGTTGCCCCTTACAGTACCAAGCATTTTTCACTGCTTAATTTTTTTGTATCTATAACCGTTCAAGAATTATAGGGAAATGAAAAACTTATAAAAATCTAAAATATGACCTTGACCTTTGACCTTGACCTAATTTTCTAAGTTAGGACCCAGGGGACTCAAATAAAAACATTCCAGGGTTATACGGTTAACGGTTTAGGAGTTTAAAAAACATACCGACAAATTTATTCCGTAAAGGTAGATAACTCCTATAAAATTTCATCAAATCGCTTCGATTCAAATACGCCAAAAATTACTGAGGATGTAACGAACAGTTTGTAAAAAGAATTTTGTCGCTTTCTTATTTTGTTACGAAGGAGATGCACACAGAGGATAAACAGTGAAAAGGGAGATAACTCTTACATAGAAAATGGTTCGCCTTAGCAGGGTGAAATTTAAAAGCGCATAAACTATACGATACCATATGGGAAATATCTAAGCGACATATTGCGAAACAAACATTTTGCGCAAGAACAAAATTTGGCGGAAGAAAAAAAAAAAAAAATAATAATAATAATAATAATAATAATCAGAACAAATACAATAAGTCTTTTCACAAAAAAGTGAAAAGACTTAATAATAAATATAAAGCAATTGTTTTGAAAACAATTGTTAGGCAGTCTTTCCCCTCTGATGAATGGACAATTGATTTTTTTGATTTATTGATTTGGAAAAAGGGGGGGGGGGGGGTATTTGTTTGTTTGTTTGTTTTTGTAAAGGGTCTATATTATTTAGTTACCGGAGAAGTTTCATGTTTAGTTTGGAAAGTTTTTTTTTTATTTTAGATACAGCGCGCGCGCAAGATTGAAGAGACATCACGTGACGCGGGTTTATATTAAGAAAAACTTAGTCTTTTTATTTCTCTTTAGGTCGGGACGTTAAACAGGCAACATGTATAGAGATGGAATGCACACAATGTAATTTCTTTTGTCATTGTAGGAAATTGACATTTTGATGAAAGTTCACAAGCAGTGCATGTTTTGGATTTAATTGAATCGGTGTAACTTTAAAACACATTTATTGATTATTTTTTGATGATGTCCATTTTTCAGCACCTGTTTGTAACACAGATTAGTATTTCAATCTCGGAGCGGACATTTTATTGTAGGTTTTTACTGAGATTGACGGACCTAGCAAGCGATTTTTACTGCATTGCCATTTCTTTTTTCTAGGAAAAGTCTTGAGAGATATCTGCAAAAAGTTTTTTTATGAACCTTCAGTACATGTATGCCCTGCTGACTGCAAATTTTCAGGTCGATTGGACTTGTAGTTTCAGAGAATATGTGGATTTTTTTTTTCAGAAGAGACGTAAGAACAATAATAAAATAAAAATTTTCTTGAATAATTGAGAGTTTGTTCCTTCAATAAACTGTCATAAATAAACAGTCATACATATTGATTGATTGATTAGTTGGTTGATTGATTGGTTGGTTGGTTGGTTGATTAAACACGTTTGATAGGGTCACTTAGAACAAGGGAAAAAAAACCTCAAGAGACCTTGCATCCCGTATTAAACGCATGACACGGAAACATACATTAAGTGATTGATTGGTTGGTTAAACACGTTAGTTAAACATGTTGATTGAACACGTTGGTTAAACACGTTGGCTGGTTAAACACGTTGGAGAGGCTCAATTTAAACAAGCGAAAAAAAAACATCTTGGATCCCGTATTTAACACATGAAACGGAAACATGCATTGATTGGTTGATTGGTTGGTTGGTTGGTTGGTTGGTTAAACACGTTGGTTAAACATGTTGGTTAAACACGTTGGTTAAACACGTTGGCTGGTTAAACACGTTTGATAGGCTCAATTTAAACAAGCGAAAAAAAACCCATCTTGGATCCCGTATTTAACACATAAAACGGAAACATGCATTGATTTATTGGTTGGTTGGTTGGTTGGTTGGTTGGTTGGTTGGTTGGTTGGTTGGTTGATTAAACACGTTGGTTAAACATGCTGGTTAAACACGTAGTTTAAACACGTTTGATAGGCTCAATTTTAACAAGCGAAAAAGAAACATCTTGGATCCCGTATTTAACACATGAAACGGAAACATGCATTGATTGGTTGATTGGTTGGTTGGTTAAACACGTTGGTTAAACATGTTGGTTAAACATGTTGGTTAAACACGTTGGCTGGTAAAACACGTTAGATAGGCTCAATTTAAACAAGCGAAAAAAAACATCTTGGATCCCGTATTTAACACATTAAACGGAAACATGCATTGATTGATTGATTGGTTGGTTGGTTGGTTGGTTGGTTGGTTGGTTGGTTGGTTAAACACGTTGGTTAAACACGTTGGTTAAACACGTTGGCTGGTTAAACACGTTAGATAGGCTCAATTTAAACGAGCGAAAAAAAACCATCTTGGATCCCGTATTTAACACATGAAACGGAAACATGCATTGATTTATTGGTTGGTTGGTTGGTTGGTTGGTTGATTGATTAAACACGTTTGTTAAACATGCTGGTTAAACACGTAGCTTAAACACGTTTGATAGGCTCAATTTTAACAAGCGAAAAAACCCATCTTGGATCCCGTATTTTACACATGAAACGGAAACATGCATTGATTGGTTGATTGGTTGGTTGGTTGATTGGTTGGTTGGTTGGTTGGTTGGTTAAACATGTTGGTTAAACACGTTAGTTAAACACGTTGGCTGGTTAAACACGTTAGATAGGCTCAATTTAAACAAGCGAAAAAAAACATCTTGGATCCCGTATTTAAGACATGAAACGGAAACATGCATTGATTGGTTGGTTGGTTGGTTGGTTGGTTGGTTGGTTGGTTGGTTGGTTAAACATGTTGGTTAAACACGTTGGTTAAACACGTTGGCTGGTTAAACACGTTAGATAGGCTCAATTTAAACAAGCGAAAAAAAACATCTTGGATCCCGTATTTAACACATGAAACGGAAACATGCATTGATTGGTTGGTTGGTTAAACACGTTGGTTAAACATGTTGGTTAAACACGTTGGTTAAACACGTTGGCTGGTTAAACACGTTAGATAGGCTCAATTTAAACGAGCGAAAAAAAAACCATCTTGGATCCCGTATTTAACACATGAAACGGAAACATGCATTGATTGATTGATTGGTTGGTTGGTTGGTTGGTTGGTTGGTTGGTTGGTTGGTTGGTTGGTTAAACATGTTGGTTAAACACGTTTGATAGGCTCAATTAAAACAAGCGGAAAAAAAGAGACCTTGAATCCCGTATCAAACACATGAAACGGAAACATTGATTGATTGATTGATTGATTGATTGATTGATTGATTGGTTGGTTGGTTGGTTGGTTGATTGATTGGTTGGTTGGTTGGTTGGTTGGTTGGTTGGTTGGTTGGTTCGTTGGTTGAAATTCAAACACTCATAAAACTGTTTAAATAGTGCCAAAACCACATAATTTGATGACCTTGACCTTTGACCTTGTGACCTTCGTCAAGGTCATTGCTCCACAAGGTCATTGCAAAAGACCCTATGGGTCAAGGACCTTTTGTTTAAGAGTTTTGCCTAAAAATGGCTTTTTAAAAACCATCGATGGGAGTTATGTCCCTTATATGATGAAAAAATCAATATAGTCATAATGTAAAAAAGTTGCCCCTTACAGTACCAAGCATTTTTCACTGCTTAATTTTTTTGTATCTATAACCGTTCAAGAATTATAGGGAAATGAAAAACTTATAAAAATCTAAAATATGACCTTGACCTTTGACCTTGACCTAATTTTCTAAGTTAGGACCCAGGGGACTCAAATAAAAACATTCCAGGGTTATACGGTTAACGGTTTAGGAGTTTAAAAAACATACCGACAAATTTATTCCGTAAAGGTAGATAACTCCTATAAAATTTCATCAAATCGCTTCGATTCAAATACGCCAAAAATTACTGAGGATGTAACGAACAGTTTGTAAAAAGAATTTTGTCGCTTTCTTATTTTGTTACGAAGGAGATGCACACAGAGGATAAACAGTGAAAAGGGAGATAACTCTTACATAGAAAATGGTTCGCCTTAGCAGGGTGAAATTTAAAAGCGCATAAACTATACGATACCATATGGGAAATATCTAAGCGACATATTGCGAAACAAACATTTTGCGCAAGAACAAAATTTGGCGGAAGAAAAAAAAAAAAAAATAATAATAATAATAATAATAATAATCAGAACAAATACAATAAGTCTTTTCACAAAAAAGTGAAAAGACTTAATAATAAATATAAAGCAATTGTTTTGAAAACAATTGTTAGGCAGTCTTTCCCCTCTGATGAATGGACAATTGATTTTTTTGATTTATTGATTTGGAAAAAGGGGGGGGGGGGGGTATTTGTTTGTTTGTTTGTTTTTGTAAAGGGTCTATATTATTTAGTTACCGGAGAAGTTTCATGTTTAGTTTGGAAAGTTTTTTTTTTATTTTAGATACAGCGCGCGCGCAAGATTGAAGAGACATCACGTGACGCGGGTTTATATTAAGAAAAACTTAGTCTTTTTATTTCTCTTTAGGTCGGGACGTTAAACAGGCAACATGTATAGAGATGGAATGCACACAATGTAATTTCTTTTGTCATTGTAGGAAATTGACATTTTGATGAAAGTTCACAAGCAGTGCATGTTTTGGATTTAATTGAATCGGTGTAACTTTAAAACACATTTATTGATTATTTTTTGATGATGTCCATTTTTCAGCACCTGTTTGTAACACAGATTAGTATTTCAATCTCGGAGCGGACATTTTATTGTAGGTTTTTACTGAGATTGACGGACCTAGCAAGCGATTTTTACTGCATTGCCATTTCTTTTTTCTAGGAAAAGTCTTGAGAGATATCTGCAAAAAGTTTTTTTATGAACCTTCAGTACATGTATGCCCTGCTGACTGCAAATTTTCAGGTCGATTGGACTTGTAGTTTCAGAGAATATGTGGATTTTTTTTTTCAGAAGAGACGTAAGAACAATAATAAAATAAAAATTTTCTTGAATAATTGAGAGTTTGTTCCTTCAATAAACTGTCATAAATAAACAGTCATACATATTGATTGATTGATTAGTTGGTTGATTGATTGGTTGGTTGGTTGGTTGATTAAACACGTTTGATAGGGTCACTTAGAACAAGGGAAAAAAAACCTCAAGAGACCTTGCATCCCGTATTAAACGCATGACACGGAAACATACATTAAGTGATTGATTGGTTGGTTAAACACGTTAGTTAAACATGTTGATTGAACACGTTGGTTAAACACGTTGGCTGGTTAAACACGTTGGAGAGGCTCAATTTAAACAAGCGAAAAAAAAACATCTTGGATCCCGTATTTAACACATGAAACGGAAACATGCATTGATTGGTTGATTGGTTGGTTGGTTGGTTGGTTGGTTAAACACGTTGGTTAAACATGTTGGTTAAACACGTTGGTTAAACACGTTGGCTGGTTAAACACGTTTGATAGGCTCAATTTAAACAAGCGAAAAAAAACCCATCTTGGATCCCGTATTTAACACATAAAACGGAAACATGCATTGATTTATTGGTTGGTTGGTTGGTTGGTTGGTTGGTTGGTTGGTTGGTTGGTTGGTTGATTAAACACGTTGGTTAAACATGCTGGTTAAACACGTAGTTTAAACACGTTTGATAGGCTCAATTTTAACAAGCGAAAAAGAAACATCTTGGATCCCGTATTTAACACATGAAACGGAAACATGCATTGATTGGTTGATTGGTTGGTTGGTTAAACACGTTGGTTAAACATGTTGGTTAAACATGTTGGTTAAACACGTTGGCTGGTAAAACACGTTAGATAGGCTCAATTTAAACAAGCGAAAAAAAACATCTTGGATCCCGTATTTAACACATTAAACGGAAACATGCATTGATTGATTGATTGGTTGGTTGGTTGGTTGGTTGGTTGGTTGGTTGGTTGGTTAAACACGTTGGTTAAACACGTTGGTTAAACACGTTGGCTGGTTAAACACGTTAGATAGGCTCAATTTAAACGAGCGAAAAAAAACCATCTTGGATCCCGTATTTAACACATGAAACGGAAACATGCATTGATTTATTGGTTGGTTGGTTGGTTGGTTGGTTGATTGATTAAACACGTTTGTTAAACATGCTGGTTAAACACGTAGCTTAAACACGTTTGATAGGCTCAATTTTAACAAGCGAAAAAAACCCATCTTGGATCCCGTATTTTACACATGAAACGGAAACATGCATTGATTGGTTGATTGGTTGGTTGGTTGATTGGTTGGTTGGTTGGTTGGTTGGTTAAACATGTTGGTTAAACACGTTAGTTAAACACGTTGGCTGGTTAAACACGTTAGATAGGCTCAATTTAAACAAGCGAAAAAAAACATCTTGGATCCCGTATTTAAGACATGAAACGGAAACATGCATTGATTGGTTGGTTGGTTGGTTGGTTGGTTGGTTGGTTGGTTGGTTGGTTAAACATGTTGGTTAAACACGTTGGTTAAACACGTTGGCTGGTTAAACACGTTAGATAGGCTCAATTTAAACAAGCGAAAAAAAACATCTTGGATCCCGTATTTAACACATGAAACGGAAACATGCATTGATTGGTTGGTTGGTTAAACACGTTGGTTAAACATGTTGGTTAAACACGTTGGTTAAACACGTTGGCTGGTTAAACACGTTAGATAGGCTCAATTTAAACGAGCGAAAAAAAAACCATCTTGGATCCCGTATTTAACACATGAAACGGAAACATGCATTGATTGATTGATTGGTTGGTTGGTTGGTTGGTTGGTTGGTTGGTTGGTTGGTTGGTTGGTTAAACATGTTGGTTAAACACGTTTGATAGGCTCAATTAAAACAAGCGGAAAAAAAGAGACCTTGAATCCCGTATCAAACACATGAAACGGAAACATTGATTGATTGATTGATTGATTGATTGATTGATTGGTTGGTTGGTTGGTTGGTTGATTGATTGGTTGGTTGGTTGGTTGGTTGGTTGGTTGGTTGGTTGGTTCGTTGGTTGAAATTCAAACACTCATAAAACTGTTTAAATAGTGCCAAAACCACATAATTTGATGACCTTGACCTTTGACCTTGTGACCTTCGTCAAGGTCATTGCTCCACAAGGTCATTGCAAAAGACCCTATGGGTCAAGGACCTTTTGTTTAAGAGTTTTGCCTAAAAATGGCTTTTTAAAAACCATCGATGGGAGTTATGTCCCTTATATGATGAAAAAATCAATATAGTCATAATGTAAAAAAGTTGCCCCTTACAGTACCAAGCATTTTTCACTGCTTAATTTTTTTGTATCTATAACCGTTCAAGAATTATAGGGAAATGAAAAACTTATAAAAATCTAAAATATGACCTTGACCTTTGACCTTGACCTAATTTTCTAAGTTAGGACCCAGGGGACTCAAATAAAAACATTCCAGGGTTATACGGTTAACGGTTTAGGAGTTTAAAAAACATACCGACAAATTTATTCCGTAAAGGTAGATAACTCCTATAAAATTTCATCAAATCGCTTCGATTCAAATACGCCAAAAATTACTGAGGATGTAACGAACAGTTTGTAAAAAGAATTTTGTCGCTTTCTTATTTTGTTACGAAGGAGATGCACACAGAGGATAAACAGTGAAAAGGGAGATAACTCTTACATAGAAAATGGTTCGCCTTAGCAGGGTGAAATTTAAAGCGCATAAACTATACGATACCATATGGGAAATATCTAAGCGACATATTGCGAAACAAACATTTTGCGCAAGAACAAAATTTGGCGGAAGAAAAAAAAAAAAAAATAATAATAATAATAATAATAATAATCAGAACAAATACAATAAGTCTTTTCACAAAAAAGTGAAAAGACTTAATAATAAATATAAAGCAATTGTTTTGAAAACAATTGTTAGGCAGTCTTTCCCCTCTGATGAATGGACAATTGATTTTTTTGATTTATTGATTTGGAAAAAGGGGGGGGGGGGGGTATTTGTTTGTTTGTTTGTTTTTGTAAAGGGTCTATATTATTTAGTTACCGGAGAAGTTTCATGTTTAGTTTGGAAAGTTTTTTTTTATTTTAGATACAGCGCGCGCGCAAGATTGAAGAGACATCACGTGACGCGGGTTTATATTAAGAAAAACTTAGTCTTTTTATTTCTCTTTAGGTCGGGACGTTAAACAGGCAACATGTATAGAGATGGAATGCACACAATGTAATTTCTTTTGTCATTGTAGGAAATTGACATTTTGATGAAAGTTCACAAGCAGTGCATGTTTTGGATTTAATTGAATCGGTGTAACTTTAAAACACATTTATTGATTATTTTTTGATGATGTCCATTTTTCAGCACCTGTTTGTAACACAGATTAGTATTTCAATCTCGGAGCGGACATTTTATTGTAGGTTTTTACTGAGATTGACGGACCTAGCAAGCGATTTTTACTGCATTGCCATTTCTTTTTTCTAGGAAAAGTCTTGAGAGATATCTGCAAAAAGTTTTTTTATGAACCTTCAGTACATGTATGCCCTGCTGACTGCAAATTTTCAGGTCGATTGGACTTGTAGTTTCAGAGAATATGTGGATTTTTTTTTTCAGAAGAGACGTAAGAACAATAATAAAATAAAAATTTTCTTGAATAATTGAGAGTTTGTTCCTTCAATAAACTGTCATAAATAAACAGTCATACATATTGATTGATTGATTAGTTGGTTGATTGATTGGTTGGTTGGTTGGTTGATTAAACACGTTTGATAGGGTCACTTAGAACAAGGGAAAAAAAACCTCAAGAGACCTTGCATCCCGTATTAAACGCATGACACGGAAACATACATTAAGTGATTGATTGGTTGGTTAAACACGTTAGTTAAACATGTTGATTGAACACGTTGGTTAAACACGTTGGCTGGTTAAACACGTTGGAGAGGCTCAATTTAAACAAGCGAAAAAAAAACATCTTGGATCCCGTATTTAACACATGAAACGGAAACATGCATTGATTGGTTGATTGGTTGGTTGGTTGGTTGGTTGGTTAAACACGTTGGTTAAACATGTTGGTTAAACACGTTGGTTAAACACGTTGGCTGGTTAAACACGTTTGATAGGCTCAATTTAAACAAGCGAAAAAAAACCCATCTTGGATCCCGTATTTAACACATAAAACGGAAACATGCATTGATTTATTGGTTGGTTGGTTGGTTGGTTGGTTGGTTGGTTGGTTGGTTGGTTGGTTGATTAAACACGTTGGTTAAACATGCTGGTTAAACACGTAGTTTAAACACGTTTGATAGGCTCAATTTTAACAAGCGAAAAAGAAACATCTTGGATCCCGTATTTAACACATGAAACGGAAACATGCATTGATTGGTTGATTGGTTGGTTGGTTAAACACGTTGGTTAAACATGTTGGTTAAACATGTTGGTTAAACACGTTGGCTGGTAAAACACGTTAGATAGGCTCAATTTAAACAAGCGAAAAAAAACATCTTGGATCCCGTATTTAACACATTAAACGGAAACATG